>NW_026970733.1:0-19142 GCF_963678635.1 Symsagittifera roscoffensis | reverse complement strand
GTTCTCTTGAACATTCGAATACCTTGAGGCAAAGGATATCGTCACCCAATTCCCATCCAGTGTTTTTTTGTTCACGTGTGGCTCCGCAGTGACTTGGGTCATAATTTATTCTGGTTTCTCAAAGTGGGTAGTAGTAATTAATTTCTGAAAAAATCAGCTAAACTTATTTTATTTTCTTCAGTTTGTTAAGGATTGGTCAACCAACCGAATTTTTTCAACGATGATTTCATAATTTTCTGGTTTTTCTTGTGGTTTTCTTCTCGTAAAGCGGAATGATTTGATCCGTAAGACGTTTTTGTTTAAACTTCAAAAAAATATTAGTACTGCCAAAAAGTGTTGCAATTGCTTCAATTTATTGGAAGGCTAAGTTTTACTATCGCTTTTGTTTTCTGATTTTTGAAACCATGCCACTTTTGAATAAGTTTTGAGTAGTTATATGTCTTCATATAAATTTTCAATAAATTTCAAACTTATTCTTAGATAATTTTAGTTTTCGTTCGATACAACCAAAAGCCAATGTACGTTTTCAGCGCTGCTAATCAATCAAGATTTTGCTTTCTAAAACTCCGGCGATCTTTAAGCTAACTTGTAGAGAACTAGCAGGAAATTAAAGATGCCCGTAGCGTTTCCAACAACAATCTTAAATTTGCACTTATTCGCTGTTTCAGCAGTCAACTGTAATTGACTATATAAATATTTCAGATCTAGCACACTTAGATATAATGAACTTGTTTTTTGCAGTAATTTTCTGACTCACACTATCTAGTAGCTCATCTACAATTTGCAATTTATTATTCTTTTGCAACTATCTTTTGTATTTTTTGAACCGTCCTTCTTCACTGTTATGACAATCTGTGTAATCAAACAATCACTTGTATCTTTATGCAATTTTTGAATATGTTTTTCAGACAAAAGTTAATTTATCTCTAGCTGCACTTACTTTGTTTACATGAAGAGGTTTTTTTTCATGTACTTGGATGGGACAAAGGGGTTTTTTTGTCCATCAAAGAACTGTTTTTTTTTTTAAATAAAGTTTTTGTTTTAACCTCCAGTCTGCTTGCAGAGTAGCTCGTCAAGCCATGACTCTGCTCTTTGTGCTGATCTCTGTGTTGTTGTAATCCCCAGTTCTTTTTGCAATTCTAACCCCTGAAAACACCTTGTGCATCGTTCTGTGATAAGAAAGGTTGCTTCTTGCAACTAACAATCAGTTGAAGTTATGTCCGCTTTAAGTGCTCCTAAAATCTTGACTCGTTGCTTGTTACAATCAACAAACTGTGCGCTGGCAGATTTTGTTCTGGCGGAAAAAACTTTGCTCGTTTCGACGCTTTCTTTGCCTGTTTCGCTGCTGCCCAAATCAGAAAAAAATACAGAAATAATTGCGTTGTCAATTCTGATCAATGCTTTTATTGGCTATATTTTTCCGATCTTTTTAAAAATGCACTCTTCTTCCAGTTTCTCCGACTCCACTTTTTTCGTTCAATTGCTTTGACCTACTCATTTTTGCAACTTGGTTGGGTTAGGTGACGTTTTTCCCCCAATTTCCCCATAGCCAGCCAGTCTAAATTAAACGAATTCTTTGTTTCTGTCTATAGTTATCTATTCCTGATCGTCAGTTATCCGTATTTTCGTTTCTGATTGTCATACAAGCTTCGTGTTCAAATTTGATGATCGCTTCTGAAAAGTTTTCCTTGCTGCATTTGTACTTTTCTTTCAAAGCTCAAGTGTTGTATTTTGGTTTCATCAAAATAATTACGAGCCCGTCTAAAGACACTGTCAGGAGATGCTATAAAAACGAGTGTGTCTTGCCAGTGTTACTTCGCCTAATCTTGATAAGAACAGATCCCTAACCAGCTCAACCCCTAGGGTTTTTAAACCGATCCTCTGTCGCTGCAGTACGTGCTACACAAAATGCATCCGCAGTTTTTCCTGACTCCTGCTAAGTATTCAACAAATTTTATGTCTCAGAGCAGACGCTCGTGATTTTATCAAAAACATCTTTCGCCATTTCCATTTTGTTTGGAAATCCTAGTTTGGAAATGTCCAGACGAAAAATTTTTTGCACTGAGCGTTTTTACGATCTGTCCTCAACGCTAAAAACTGTTCAGATCCTAGTTTTTTCTGCAAATTATAACAGTATCTGTTGTGACCCATGTTGGGACATCTTGCTTTTTCGTCCATCACTTTGTAATGTTACTTCATCGACTAGCAACTGGTTTTTAAGCTGCATTGCTGCTTCTGGATCCGCATTTAAACCTTTTGCATCGTTCAAATTTCGAGCTTGTCCAAGAACACCCTCAGGAAAGAGTACTTCAAAAACGACTCTACCATGGTGGAAATCTCTGAGTCGATGTGGTTCCCAGTTTTCCCTGCAAATCCAACTCCAGAACATATCTTGTGCGTCGCTGTGTGTTTCTGGAGGTTTCTTTATTTGCTTCTCAACCATTTGACCTCATGTCTGCTTCATAGTATCCTAAAATTACCGTTGGTTGCTAATTACAATCTACAAACCGCTCTAGCAAGTTTAATTTCTCGGCCGGAATGATCTCGTTCAGCGAAGACCCGAGTATCCGTTTTTTCACCGACACTTCTTCTTTTTGCTTTTTCGGCTTTCACTTTTTGATGTCAGTTTTGTCACAGACATATCTTTAAATTGTTCGATAAATGTCCTTTTTATACCTTGATGAGCATGATTTCAACTTTTTTAACGTCTTATTTTAAAATCAGTCTTCTTCCAAAGCTTAAGAATCCTCTACGTTTTCGCTCATCTGCTGTGTTCTACACGTTTTTGCAAACGTTTTTTTTAGTACAGTTTTAGCCACATTTCTCCATAGCTGGCCAGTCTAAAACAAAACCTTTGGAAAATATCCTCCTGCATCTAGTTCAGATTTTGCTTACTGATTAATTGTTAAATTCCGTCTGTCTCGGTCAAAAATTACCTGTTCCTGTTCGTCTGTTATTCTTATTCTTTTTCTGATTGCCATACCAGGTTCGTGTTTAAATTTGTTGGTCGCCCCCGAAAAATTTCCTCATGCTGCATATGAACCGGTCTTTCAAAACTCAAGTGTTGTCTTTTTGCTCTCATCAATGTTCGAGTACGTCCAAAGACACTGTCAGAAGGTGCTTAGAAAACGAGCGTGTTTTGCCGTGTTACTTCATCTAATCTTTTTAAAAGCAGGTCCCTAAGGACTCATTCCCTAAAGTATATAAATCGATCCTCTGTCGGTGCAAAAAAAAGCTGCCTAAAAGTCCTCTTATGATTCTCCTGACTGTTGCTTAGTATTGAACAAAAACTATCTTTCAAAAGAGACACTCTTGATCTTTTCAAAAACATCTTTCATCATTTCGAAATTGTCAGAAAATTGCAGTATCGAAACATCCACCTGAAATTTTTCTTGAGCAATTGTTTTTCATCTTCTGCCCACATTGACAAAGCCAGTTTAGAAACCCGTTTTTTCTGCAGTCATAACAGAATCTGCTATGAGCCACCCTGGGTCCTCTTGCTCATCATTTGTCTTTTCCAGTGTAATTTGAAACTGATATGCTGCTATGTTATTCCGGTTATTTAAGCTTTTATTATGATTTGCGAGCCCGTCCAAATTTTAAGCCTATTCAATGACACCCACGGGAGGAAAGCGTCAAAAACTAGTGTGTCATGGTCAGGGGCGGATCTAGGATTTTCTCGAGGGGGGGGGGGCGGATTTTCGAAAAATTTTTCAAAATTTTGACGACCTTTTTTTTTTTTTTAGGTCGACCAAATTGATTTTTCGAGCTCTCCCAAAGCACTGTTTTGCCCCTACTTTGGCAAAATTTTGTGCGCCGCAGGCAAATTTTTGAAAAAACAGTCAAAAAAGAGCCGTTTTTGGGCACTTTTTGAAAAATTTTGACAAAAAAATTGCGTTTTTTTTTGGCGCGCGCGTTCCCCCTCAAAGTTAGTATATATTGGCGCCGAAGGCGCCTTTAGAAAAATTTTAGGGTCGGTCCGCCAAAAATGGATTTCTGAAAAAGTATCAAAGGGGGGACCCTTTGGGTCGGCAGGGGGTCGAATCCCTGAGGGGGGGGGGGGGGCGGCCGCCCCCCCTAAATCCGCCCCTGGTCATGGTGCCAGTCTCTGGTTGTTGTGTTCCCCATTTTTTCAGCAAATCTAACACTAAAACATATCTGGAGCATCGTTCTGTGATTGGGTAATTTGCATCGTTTACTTCCTAACCAGTTGATTTAAAATCCTCTTTGTATGATCCCAAAATCACGGTTCGCTGCTTGTTATAATCTACAAACTGCGCTGGCAGGTATATTTTCTCTGCGGAATTAACCTCGCTTGTTTCGACAGTTTTGTTAATGCCGGATACATATATGATACAAAGAAATTTTTTTTTGTTTTCTTTCTGACTAACTCTAAGTCACATCTTTGACATCTAAGACACATAAGTTCGAATTCATCGCAATAAAGTAGTAGTTGTTGGATTGATTCAGTATGGGGGAGGGGGATGCTAACCCTCATGAAAGAAAATAAGTAACAGAGAAATCGGTCAGCACACAATTTATTAACACAAGTAATAGGTTTCCCAATGTATCATGATAAGTTATAGGTTTTCGTTGATAAGTTTGAAAAAAGTTTTTGTGGCCGACTTTCAATTTTTTTTGGCGCTCAATTTGCCGATTTATGCATTTCGTAGGAAATTCTTACAATTTGGGAGATGTAAATATGTGTTTTTTTTTATAAAAAAAACTTCGTGATGGTAAGTTTGAGATTGCAAGTTTCAGAAAAGTGTGAGGAGAAATGTTTTGCAAATTCATTTTTATCTTAAAAAACCAAAAAAAAATGAATCATAGGTTTTACAGTGTAAGTTTTAACAAAAATGACATTTCGATTTATAGTATGCGAATGTAAACAAATATATCAAAAAAAAAATTTTTCGAAAAATCACTTAAATACTTAATTCATCTTAACTAAATCCCATCAAGTTATCTGGGGAAACTTGAAAAGATGAGCATATTTCTAACAGATGAACTTTTCAGCTCCTGCTCATTTGGATATCTGAGGATGTTTGACAGCTCTCTACGGTTAATTGATTTTTTATCCCACTTAATCTTTTAAAACCCATGTTATCTCGAGAAAGGATGACAACTTCCATCTACTTCTCACTTTTATGTCTGATTTTATATGATTTCCCATGATTATCTTACGACTATTTGACAGATTCAAACTAGCAGGTTACCGCAAAGTTAATGAAGCATAAATTGCATTTTTGAGAGATTAAAAATTCAAATATTAAAGAAATGAAAATACGTCCAATCAGAACTGCATGAAATTTTTATTGGAAACTAAGATAGAAATAAGCTGCAATTATATATATTTCAAACAAAACAAATGAAAAAATCCCTGGCTCAGAGTCACCAAAATGTTGAGCATCTGGCATTTACAAAGCCTTGAAATTACCTGAGTTGACTTACACAAATCATATAACGAGAGTAAAAAACTTTTAACTTTTGGCATAAATTTTCAATGACGATCATTCTTGAAAACTAATTTTTTAATTGATCAGGTTTTGACCAAGGCATACATAAATATGCGATACAAAAAAAATGCTGGCTATACATGTTACATATATAGAAATTGTTTGGAACGCTTAATTTATGAAAAAATTATTTCTTTTTTTTTGTGACGGTACACTGACTTTTATACCAAAACATGAATAAACAAGTCTAAACTTCAAAAGAAGAAAATGTGATGTCACTTTTTTAGCAAACGCCTGAAGTTTGTATAATTGTTTTCTTTTAGAAAAATTTTATGGAATCTTATGATTAGTATTTTCGGTCTTTAGAGGTCAACCGGGGAAAATTTTCTTATTAACTCAAATTTGAAGTGTTTGTTACTTTGAGAAAGCATGCTCACATACGTTAAGATAGAGACTGACAATCTCGTGTGATAACCACTGTACTACAGCGACCTAGTAAGTGGAGTACATGTACTTCCTTGTAGTAGATCTTTGTAGTAAAAACATGTGTATAAAAAAAATTGCACTGTTGCAATTTTGGCAATTGTTAGCGGAGTATTTTGTTGGTGGTTTTCAATAACATTTATAATAGCGTCGTTAAACTAAATCTTTTCTTTTTCAGGAGTGGGTCACCAGCTAATTCTATTTCCATTACTGCCAACAGTTGCGTCATATCCCCAAAGGTTCCATCTCAATGCTTCGTTTGAATTCACCCTCATCTCATATCAAATATTGCTCTTGATTTGGAATTACTCTCAACGGAGAAATGATGTCGAAGGATGTTCTGTCCGACTTTTGTTGCTAACAAACTTTACTGTTCATATACAGGACCGCCACGAGGACTGCCTCGTTGGATTAACTCCCGGTGGACTCGATCAAAATTGTTCAAAGTCGAAAAAGTTCAAATGTAAGCTGAACAAAGTCAAGCAAAGTGGAACAAAATCAAACCAAGTCCAACAAAGTCAAGCAATGTCCGGTAAAGTAGAAAAAAAATCAAACTTTTATGCTGGTCCAAGTCTTACGTTTCTCTTAAAGTTATGAAGTAGTGCCCACATGGCGCAGTCAAATATGGATTCAGACTATCGCGGTTTGGAAGTTTTTTGGGCTGGTCCATCACAGGAACCACTCGTATCGTGGAAAGTATGGATTCAGAGCTTGCAGCTGATAGTTATCGCGAAGGAAGTAATCGATATCGAAGATCTACTGCAAGAAAATGGGTTGCCCAATAATTCTTATCCGACAGTGGAAGAGCCACCTGGAACGGAGGATCAACAGGCGAAAACGGATCGTGAGGCCAGAAACACAACGCCAATAGCAGTATGGCGGGACGAAGGAAACCGGCGGGCAGAATACGAAAGCAGAACATTCAAAGAATCGACCTGGGGAGACGTGGATAAGCTATTGAATTTTTGTCATTGGGAAAACAAGGAGAGAGATACTTCAATCAAAAACATCCGTACCGTACGATTGTAGACATTACCTTCATTGAATTGTGGAAGTTATCGGCATATACGTTTCAAGAAGAACCAAAATTTACTAACAAGAGATTCGTATTTTTTGGACGAAAACAAAGAGACAATAAGGGCATGGAGCAGTTCTTTGGGGCGTTGAGTGATCTGACCCGAGGCTGTGATTTCGGTTATCGGGAAGAAATGATTGTTCGTGTTGTTTTCATATTCAATATGAAAAACGAAAAGGTTAAACAGCAATTTTGCATGGAAAAAATGAGTCCGGGTAGGGGTTAAAGTTTGCTGTTGTTTGAGACAGGGGACAATATATGTACAAAAAGGTTACTAGAGGGTTGCCAAGGATTGGTGAGAACAAAGTGAATGATAATCAATTAAACAATGCTGCTCCAAGTATTTCGGGACAATTGGAAAGTTACGTCAAACAAGAACCGGTTATTGGGGTTAATAACCACGTGCTAGACTAATGCTGCAATTGTGGAAATTTCCTAAAACCGAATCATAGGTATTATTGTAAAGCAAAGAACATACTTTAACAGAGATGCAGTTGCCGCGGGCATTTCGCGAGATTTTGTAAGAAATCGACGGTCAATCAAGTTGACGTTACATACGAGTTTACAGAAAATGAAAGGAATGTCATTCGTACATTGGAACAACAAGTCGTAGAAAAACTTAGAGTTTTCCTTATCAAGACGATTATTGCCAATGCGGCAAAGAAATTAGGAAAATGTTTGAAATCGAAATTGGCGGACTCATTTATCTCACAAACAAAATTACACGATTAAAGAATTCATGATCGATTTCTTTGTGTCAAATCAGTGCTGGAGGAGATCAACAATCTATTAAATAGTGCGACAGATGACGTGATTAGAATAACTTGCAAAATTTTTTCAAATATTGAATTGGAAGGCTGGGTGGCTAAGAAACCGAGTTTTATATCACGGAGGGAGGTCAAATGGATATCATAGGAAACAATATCCTGCCTGCCCTGGGCATCGAAGCTCGTCAAAAGAAATTAGCAGGGTCTGTTAACGAAAAGGGGACAGACAGAACCGTGACATTTGTTGGAGACTATCCACAGGTTCAATGTAAGTATATTAAAAATATACTCAAAAAATTGTTCGAACAAAAAGGAGCATTTAAAAAGTTTCTTGAACCGTTATTTCCAAATCAAGTTAAGGGAAAATAGTGGCAATACACGTGTTATCAAAGGTGGAAGAAACCAAAAAGGGGTTTCTTCAAGACGGGCATATTGAAAATTAGGCAAATGCACAGAAGATTGTTTTATTTTACCGGCAAAACGAGACGGTTGAATCAAATTCGCCTCAAGGTTTTGAATAATGGTGCGCGGTAAAGTGGAGTAAATGCATGATGTTGGCAGAAGAAATTGAGTGATTGGGGTTCAAACTGTCGAAAACCGGTACAGTACCGGTGGAAAAAAGCTGAGTCGATAGTCAGAATGAAAAAAACTAAAAAAGATTTCCGAGATCAGGTCATTTATTGGTTTACTGAATCAATCTAATAGATTTATTCAGAACTTAGCGGCCGCAACAGTACCCTTCCGCAACCTCTTGAAAAACCAGGCAAGATTTGAAAGATTAGAAAACCATGACAAAGCGTTTAGAATAATGAAAAACATTATAGATGAGTTCATACAAAACCACCATTTCGACGTACGGAAAGAAACACGAGTTAAATGTGACTCATCAAAAAAACCTAAGGGCTGCCCTGGAACAATTCCTGGAAGCCTATTTCGTAATAGCGGTTGTATTGGCAGTGACTCACTATCACAGTTATTTGTTTGGGGCCCGTTTAGAATAATTACTGATTACAAAGCGCTATTATTTTGCCTCTCAAAGGAAAAAACTTCCACAACAACACAAACGGGACTTATTCGATGGACTGACCGATTACTCCCATTCGATTATGTAATCGAACATATCTCGGGTACGAAAATGCGGTTGGTTGATTACATATGCCGTCACCCAGTCGAAGAGGCCACGAAAGTCTCGCAATCCATTACCAATTCTGTCACTAACTCTTATCGACAGCCTTCGACTGAATCTAACGTCATTCCGGCGGAAATTTTCCCATCAATCCTGTTTTTTGACGCTGGGTTTATCTCAATCTTGACAAAAGCTGATCAGATTTTAAATTGCATTATTGACGCCTTATTAGCAAAAGATTATACAGTGATTCGGAGCTTTGAAATTACTTTTGTCATTTTGCATCTTAATTCCACGCCACTAACGACATCTTGTTTCTGAAACATAAATTGGTTATACCACCTCGATTATGAGCCCGTAATATGGCTCGTTTACACCGAATTCATGCGTGTCCCTTTATGATGCGGGATTTTTTGTAAAAGTTACTCTCGGTGGCCACCCATGAACATGAATCGTCAAATTTAACTAACCACGGCGAATTGCAAAGAGTGCATTGAATCGGGTAAGAATTTAAATTCTGTCATACCCAGTACCGAGAGTGCGGATTTGAATCCGACGGAAGAACTGAATCAAGAAATACAAGCTGATTTCTTGGGTCCATTGCCTCATACCTGGGGTGCAGATAAGTACTTACTGATTTGCGTCGATCGTTTCTCTAAATTCCCTATGGTTCAAATAGAAACGTGTACAACGGGGGTGGTTATAACAGAACTTTTGGAAAGCATTATAATCCTCCATGCTATACCGTGGGTGATAAGGACCGATCAAGGATTGTGATTTGTGGCTAAATCGATTTGAGAATTTGGTAAGCAACAGAACATTTGCCGGTAGGAATGCATTGAGCCACGGGTCTGGTTTAACACTGTTTACGCATTTTTTGGGAAAGGCTCATGGCCTACTCATTTCAGAAACCGAAGCCGGGTTTATTGTTCGTTTTAAACGAAACTCTGTACAACATTAGAACTACAGTACATCAGTCAATGGGTTTTCCACCATTTGAAGTGCACTTGATCGCAAACCAACTGCGGTTTGGCATTCGTTCACGTTTTCTGCTTCGACTTAAAACTTGTCTTCAAAAATTGTGTTCTTTTCTCAAAATCGAAACCAGAAGATATTTTTTACTGCGAAGGTAACGCAAGATTACGGAAAACCAGACCCTTAGCCGATAGGGCTAATTCGAATGGGACGACAAAAGAGCTCACGCGACTCCGTCGGATCACGTACCGATCAAATGCGGGATTGTACCATAGTCGAGCTCAGAAGATGGTAGCGTACTCATGATGGAGACAACAATGTTTCCAACTAGTCCGGTGGCAGTGCCATCAGCAGAGGAGTGTGGTGAAGATATGGAAGAAGATAAATACCCTGATTCGCAAGAAATGGATACTCAAGAATCTGAATCCCTAGAGTGGGGAATTGTAATTGCCTAGGCCCATAACCGATGGGTGTCAAGGAAGACTGGATGAGTGCACCTCGACCGAAGAGCCCATGGACTCCACATAAGACCGAGGTTACACAACCTACGATGATCACTCTCCATAATACACGTCCATTGAGAGAAAGGGGGCCGCCGAAGTTTTTTGGGGAGAGTTTGCTTACAAAAGCAATTACCGTCGGATCAAACCAAGTGAACGCTGTCGGGACGGCTCGGAATACATCAGATGAAGATATAGGGAAGCAGCCGGATGCTTCATCGAACTTCGTACAGAGGACGGTGAATAGGTCCAGAGGGGGAGGCAACACTGTTTCAACGTAACAATCGGTATGGGGGACAGGGTAAAAAAACTATTAACACCGAACCCCTCAAAAAAGATCCTGAGCCCGAAAAAGAGACGTGCTGAATACAAGTATTTCGATAGAGAGATGTGTCGCTTTTACTGGGATACATACAGGACGACGTTACGTGATTGATTTTATCGACGTGTTGGAAAAGCTACGCCGCATCGTTAAGCAGACATCGAGAAACCCATAAGTTACGGACTTGGCGGGGAACGTCATAGACGGTTTTCGATTAAAATTTTTATACCAAGGGCTGGGGAATACAATTCGGAATAGCCGAAAAAATTATAAGTTAGGTAAGTTGGTGAACATTGCGCAGGCCGAAATACACAGGACACAGATGGCAAAAGACCAGGTTGGAAGGGAATTGCTAAAACAAATCCGGAAGGACAGGGAATCAACAGTACCCAAGGCTCGTAGATTCAAAAGCAGCACGCAGATTAAATTTGACAAACGCATTAAATTTGACAAAATAAATTTGACAAACTTGAAATGTCGAGGTCTAGCCAAGATCTCACGATGACTCAGCTTTAAAAAATGGAACTCAACAGGAGTAGCATACGTGATGCCTGGCAGCGGCGTATGAGAATGTTGCCATTGAGGGAATCGAGCCGACGGCGATGGTGCACGGATTGGCGGATATAATCAACATTCGCGGCGATTCGAGAGTACCATATGCGAATGGACGACTTAGGCATTGTTGACGAGATGTCAGTCATAAGCATAACAGAGGACGACCATCGTCAAATTTTAGAATAATTCGAGATCCATGAAAAAGGGGAAGAATAGTGGCATATCTACCCAACGGTTATGCAGCTAAACAGCCAAACTATTATAAATTAGATTGCTTATGGCCAATCAGAAGTATTAGTTATTTGATATTGTTATTGGCATTGAATTATTTCGAAGGAGGAATGTAGTGTAGAGGTCAAAGTACGTTCGGATATTAAGTTTATCTTATTATATTCCTACATTACGTACCGTTATATGACTACCAAGGTCAACGTTACAGTGAGATTGAAGTGCACGTACAGCCAGTGGCTGCTAAGACCGTAGTGATTTAGAACCTTTAAATCCTTCAAATCTACTCTTATTCAGTTCACTCTAAATCTTTCGAAGCAAACACCTTGCCACTAATCTAAATTTTTTTTATTGTTCGTCCGACTTTTGAAGAAAACGGAATATTTATGCTCGGTTTGGTTTTTTTTTCAGTCAATTTTTGCCGATCAAAAGAATAGTTTACAACAACTCTTTATAAACCCTATTGAAGATAATGACACCCTGAAATCAAATTAAAAAAGGTTTTTATACCTCCAAATGTTTTTGTAAAATTCTGGGGGTTTGAAAATTGCCAAATTGGTCATGTTCTGGACTAAATTATGCGCGCTTTCAAGAGTTTTTTCCTATTGACGAGAGCGTAACAAGATTAAATTAAACTTGGCAAGTTATCCCGCACACAAAAATAGTTTCCAATTGAATTGAAGCTAGCCAATTGGATGTATCGTAATAATATCATACGATTCAACATTTCACACTTTGATATTGTCCAAAATTTATAGGTTTTCAATAATTTCTTTTTCCAAAAACTATTCGATATGGAATAACGGACATTCAGAATTTTCCCGACTTTGCCCTGATATACGAGCAGTCTTGTTCCGGCTTTCTTAACGAAAGTAACAGAATGTTTTTGCTCGGGGTGGGTTTTTTCTTCAGACAAATTTCGACTTTTGACTTTTTAACTTTTTTAGCTAGCCATTTCTGACAATTTTTTTAGAGTCTTTCAAATTGTATTGCTGTGTTGAGCTAATTAGATTGAAAAGATATTTCACCTATGATCATTTTTCGTAAAATTATGGTGGCTTGAAGAATGCAATTTAGCCAATTTGGGACAATTAACGCGCGAATTATATCGCACTATTAACGCGTTAACGCAGATTTAATCCGTTTTAAAAATCGTTCGAAAGAAGCTTTTCTGTCATAATTGATATGTTACTAGGAGCAAAATCTAGCATTTTGAACTTTATATGGCGTGTGGGGGATGATATTCACAAACAGTCACAAGTTTTTTTTTAAATCGTTAGTTTTATTTACATTTATTTTTTCTATGTAATTACTGCTCCATGCCTTAAAAGCGCTTGGAACATTTAGGGCTTCGCCTTGATACAATCAGTTTTTTCTTTTGCTGTCATAGCTTTCAACAAATTTATCGAACAACATCTTGAACTTGTTTAATGAACTGAAATTTATTAGGCTTAGTTCTTTGAATTTTCGCGTTTGCCTTTTTGTTGACGTTTCATGTGTTCTTTCTTTTAAAAAATTGCATGTCAGACTGCTGCTGAATGCACCACCCCTTCCAACCCCGATAAAAAATCTATGCACTTCAGTAAGTCAAATAGGAATTCACCTGGAAATGATGTCTCAATAAAATTATATATTTTGTCTCCTTTATTTGCCTTTCTCAATTTCTAGCTCGTGAAACTAAAGAAAAAATTAGATTAATATGATTGAATTGAAGAATTGAATAGACATCCGGTTAAAACTAAATCAATTGGAATTGAACAAACCGATTAATACTATTTTTATTTTTGTATTTGATAAATCCGATTTACACTAGTTTCAATTTGTAATGAATCAATAAGACTAATACTAATTTTATTTTGAAATGAATATATCCGATTATTATTTAATTTCAATCTGAAATGAATTAATCCGATTAATACCAACTTTAATTTGTAATGATTAAATCCGCATAATACCAACATTAATTTGTTTTGATTAAACCCGGTTAGTACCAATTACAATTGGAATACTGAATATATCAATTTAATACTGAATTCAAAGCTCTTTCTGATTTCGTCTAAGAAGCATATTTCTGTTTTTTAAAAAAGTTTTATAACACCAATGAACAATTCTTGGTAGAACTCATGTTTTTTTCAATAATTTTTTCAAATGGACTAATTTGTCAAGACATCAAAAGAATTGTTCTTGCTATCCGAAGCTTTAATAAGATCATACCTTTGATCAAAGTTATAAGGAACAATTTGAATAATCTGAAGCTATTTCTACGTGAGAAATGGAATCAAACAATCAATAGACCCTCGATTTTAGAAAACGGCAACATTCAAGTTTGGCTATTTGATTAAATGAAAAATTATTTTATGCATGATTATTCAACACAAAATCAATATAGCAATGGATTCTTAGTAATATCTTCGAAGAGAATCTTGTGATGATTTTATAGTGATCGTTTGTTTTCCTATTGTTGATACACCATTTGATATACAATCGAAATCATGTTCATCAGTCAACGCCGATACTTTTTTTATTTCATCCTTTGTTGCCCGTCAGAGACAGTTAGGAGGGTAATCTAGTTTTTGAAAAATTGGAGTTGACTAATTCGTTTTTTGAAATTGGTATGAATAATAACCAAAAGTTAGGCCCACACATGAACATTCAAAAGTGCATGGATCGAAAATAGTTACTGAAACGCAATCCTAAATCGTTCATTTTCTTTGTCCATGTTAAACCATAGAAAGGTAATTGTTTCCTTATTTTGATGGAATTTGGAGTTTTTGAAATTTCAGGCGCGTTTCAGAACCAATGGTTGCTTAGATGGTAATAAAAAATGGACCGATCAGCATCATCACAACCACCATCACACTGTGGAACGTGTTTTTGGGGACTGTGGCGCCTGATTTGATGGAGGCTCTAAATCGCATGCTGATATCAGAGGAGTTGGGGCCTCGGATGTGGTTTTGAGCGAGGTCTTGGAAGTCGGCTGCAAAGTTCTGATTCCCGCTCCTCACAACTCCCAACTCACAGGCCAAATTCCCATGACACAACTGCAGAAAAAAATTAATTCTTCAGATTACTAATATGACCCATTCCATTAAAGTACAACAGTGCCGATGTACAACAGTGCCAAAAAGTAATTAGTTGTTGAACAGTGCCGAAAATGGTTTTTAACAGTTTTTACTGGTCCCAAAATCACTGACAAGTAAATTATTTCAAACAGACGGAAGTTGAAAAGTGAAAAATCGCCATTTTAATTGTAGCCGCTTGTTAAACAAACAAAAGTTTCTCCAAGCGCGGCGTCATGTACTTCGGCACTGTTGAACGCCACCGTTTAAATTTCGTATTTGAAAGAAGCATAAACACGAAAAATTTTACAGCAAGCAGCCACCGAAAATGTCCTCACTTGGTTTAATTTCAGATACTAACAATTTTATGATGAAGGTGATGAAGGTCCCGGGTTGACCTCCATAAACCGAAAACCCTTATCTTACAATTCCATACTCCAAAAATGCTCATCATACAATTCCATACATCAAACGTATGGAAAAATGTTAGTCATATAATTTTCATACAATTTCAAGCAATCACTGAAAAAAGATTCCAGCTAGTTTCTGCGGCTATTTGAACCAAATACAATATGAAAATTGTATGACTATCGTTTTTTTGATGGCGACAACAAAACTTTTTTCAAGTAAAATTGAAATTTCTCTAAAAGAGTTTTTTCTTCAACCACAAATCGACTTCTTACTCAAACAAACAATCCAAAAGGAATTTTTTATGCAAATTTTAAATTTTTGTCTGCATAACGTAGTCCTGGATTTACAAAAACTGGATTTTTTCCATTTCCCTGGAAAACGTTTTTCAAACAGGCTGAAAACTTTTATGTTTTTGTATGGCATGTTTATATATGCCTTGATCAATGTCTGATAAATTGAAAATTCCTATTTTAAAGATAATCATCTTTGAAAATTGTTGCCAAAGTTTAAAAGTTTGATACTTTCAGTGTATGATTTGTGAAAAGAACTCACTTTTGGTTGTTTCCAATGCATTGTAAATGCAAGACGATCAACCTTTTGGTGACCCTAGTTTTGAGTAACCTTGGTTTTAGTAATTTGTGTTTGGTCACGAACACATCCGAAAATTTTTGAGAAACATAGTTATTAAAAAATCAGCTTTTTGGTTTGTGGAAAAATGCTTGTCATACAACTTTCATATATGAAAAAATGCTTATCTTAGAGTTTTCTTAACATTTTCTGTGTATACGGAATTGTGCGAAATCGTATGATAAACAATTTTTCATAAATCAAAACTGTACGACAAGCATTTTTGGTCAACCGAGGATGTTAGCGTTTATCATAATATGGTCAAGTTTGATATAGCGGGGAGTTATTGATGAAATAAACCAATAAGTTATTGGTAAAAAGAAGTTATTGGTAAAATAAATGGTTTGAGGAGCGCAGAAAATCAACTTGAGAGAAAAAAAGCCGAGAAAATTGCCATTTTTTCTCGACGTGCAATAGATTCAAATTTATTAGGCATCAAAAGCAAAACCAGATGAAAAACAAGAATAGCTGGTTACTGTACAAGTAGCACAGAATGTTCAGACCATAGTCTTTACAAAAACTACGGTTTAGAAAGTCCTTTTTTTTCAATTTAGCTTAACTTTTTCTGCTCATTGTGATAAAAAAATCTGACGTATAAACATATTTTAGGCAAATTAGACAGTTATTGTAATATAGGCAAATTGGACAAACATTTGTGTTGAAAAATGACAAAAAACTTAAAAAAATGAAAGACGAAAAGTTTAAATTTCTTGAAAATTTTGGTTCCCAGAATGGAGCTAACAAAACTCCAAAAATTAATTTTACCTACTTGAAATTAAATTTTTAGGGCTTGAATTTTAGCCTGCTAATTAGCTGTTGTAAGCCTGGTCGCTTGCTTTATTCGCTCGAGTTAGGACGAAAAGTCAAAAATTTCAAACCGATTCCTCTCATCACAATATTCCTGGAAAATTTTACTTCTGATTCGAATCACGAATAAAAAGTCTTTAATATGATATATCACTCAACCCAGTCCGAACAATATTTTTGGTACCTGATTTTGCGTGGAAAACAAAAAGCAAAAAACTAAAACACACCCGAATACATTATTCCTCCCCAATTTCAATGGTCGGAACAACAAAGATCCCAGGATGCTCTGGAAGTAGCACAGAATGATCCAATCATATTCCTACAAAAATACAAAAAAAAAGATTTTTTTATGTTTTTTCTTACAAACTTTGTTGTTCTTTTTTGCGCGGGGTGCGACGAATTGATCCGAAGAAAATCAGATATTTACATATATACGACATTCACTGTGAAATAGTCAAATCAGGCAAAGGTTTTGGTCAAAAATGGCTGAAAAAAAACAAGCAAAGTTCAAAAAAAAATTTTGTTCCTTTTTTGCAGAAATTGTTTTTTTTTTGCAGATTAGTTTTTTCTGTCAAAAGTTTCAAAGTTCCATGCTGTTTTTTTATAATAAGCATGCTCACCTGTTTTAGTTACTCGAAACTGGGACAACTTTTCGAAAAAAAATTGATGTCGCTCAAATCACCACTGAAAGGGCCCTAATATGATATACCTCTCGACCCATTCCGATGATTATTTGTGGTACTTTTTTTAGTTGAAAGACAAAACAAGCTAATTTTTTCCTGAACACTGAGAAAACGTTTAAAAAATTTTTCAATGTCGTTTGAATCACGCATGAAAGGGCTTATATATGATGATATATCACTCGACCCATTTCGATTACTATTTGTGGCCCTGATTTTGCGGGGAAAAACTAGGCTCGGAAAAAGTGGATATCCTGATATGACACAGCGCTGCGCCGAATGTGTATAAAGTTAATGAATCGAGATGATTATTTTACTTGGTCGTATGCGTCTGTTTGCTCAGAGGGGATGGAGTAGTTGTACATCACCGGGCCCGAATTGATCTCAGCGCTAATCATTCCTGAAAGAAACTCTCCGAAAAGCCAATCCTTGGGGTTCTCGACTTTCCAAGACTCAGCAAACTCATCGTGCAGAGTGGTTGGCTCCACCGGTTGCACAAGGGCGTCTTTCCATCGGTCTGAAAAAAAGATATACAGATTCAAGACAAAGTAACAAACATGAGAAAATTATCAGGCGGCCGTTTACTCAGAGCACGACGTTGTATATAGTGCTGCTGAAATTTTGAAGCTAACGTGAAAAAAAAACATAACAATTTTGCTCACAGTTTGGTTTGAAATCGTTTCCTGGGTTACCGTCCAGCAAGCCCACGAGTCCCTGGGTATGTCCTATGAAGCTCTCGGGCACAGTGACATAGAGGTTGAAGTAGTTGCGAGCCATGAAGATGTTCACACAAAGATTCACATTCGGAACAGTTACTTGCACTGAACGTCCGCCAGTTTCCTTCTTGATATTGATTCCTCCAAAGTAGAGGTCGAAAGGATCCTCTGCATCGATGATCATCAAGTCTGTGAAAACCATGAAGTCATTGACAAAATAGTAGTTGCGCAGTCGCTCCGTCTTGTTCGCTGGTACGGTGTATGGCCTCATGACTTCAATTTTGTGGTGCCCGTAGGAAATCGCAAAGCCAGCCACCACAGCCTGAGCGCCGTCAGCTCGGGTAGTTATTTGCATTGTAGTCGGAATGTCCAGATCCGTCTGCAGAAATGTGTACACTCCTAAGCCCAGAAAGGTGTACCCAACACCATCTCCTGTTTCGAATTGTCCTCCAAAAGTTACAGGAATTGTCAAGCTGCCCTTGTAAGATCCAACTAGCGCCGGTCGGTTCTGATGAAATAGCTCGCAGCGAAAATCATCTTCGCAGCATTTTTCGTATGCCTCTAGTTCAGTTTTGAAAAACCGGTGCAAGTTGCCGAAAGAAGCCTTGCTGACACTCATTCGACCGGTACCGTTCACTGCCTGGCTGTCTAAGAGATTCCCTTGTTCGTTGTAGCAACACTGGTTGGAAACGTAGAGTGTCTGATCAAAGTGTTTGTCATAACACGGAACGGAAGGCGAGCGAATGCAGAAATCAGCTCCCAGGTTGTATTCGCAGTTCCGGGCGTTGCAAACACCATTAGGGCTAGAGGGTAGGTTTGCTTGTTGGTTGCAGCAGGGGTCATAAAACCAGTCATTGGGTCCATTTTCCACCTCCTCATGAGCCCAGTAGCTGTCACTGGCGGCGCCATTGCTTGCTGGGTCGTTCGTCGGGCAACCATGCAGCATCTCCACCTCAGCCGCGCACTCAGTCAAATCGCGATCCAGTTGATCGTGGATCCAGTCCACACAGTTTGTTTCCTCTTTTATTGAAACGATGCTGACAAATTTGCCTGAGAAAACAAGATTCCATATCAACACCCGACTCGAGATTTTTCATCTATTTTGATGCAAGATTTGAGCGGTTTGAGCAGTTTTTTAGATTACCGCTCTAAAACCGCTTAAATCTTGCGCGGTTTTTGACCGTTTTTTTTATGAACCGCTCAAAAATTGCTCAAGTCTTGTGTAAAAAAATTGTTTACAAAAGGTTGTGCGGCTTTTGAAAGCGTTTTTTACTGCAAGATTTGAGCGGTTTGAGCGGTTTTTCCTAAAAAAAAACCGCCCAAACCGCTCAAACCGCCCAAAGTTTATGAGCGGG
>NW_026970732.1:0-18000 GCF_963678635.1 Symsagittifera roscoffensis | reverse complement strand
TAGTCTTGAGCTCAATGACAATTTGATATCCCTAGAGGTGAAGAGTTTGTATACAATTGTTCCACTCAAAGAAGCAATAGGGTTATACCTCTGAGAAAATTGTATGAGCAAGATGAACCACCATCAATTGCTTGGAAAACCATGAAGAGACTGTTGAACAGGCAGTTATTCAAGTCCATTTCAAGTGCAATGAAACATGGTACGTTCAGAAAGATGATTTGGTGATGGTACGTTCAGAAAGATGATGGGGGCATCTCGTGCCCTTGTTTTTGCAAATCTTTGGCTGAAAAAAGGACGGTTGATTGAATTTATAAAAAGCAAGTAGATGAACGAGTCCAAAATCCAGATGAGTCCTGTGAACAAAGTTATTTACGGGGGAGTCAAGTTCCCGATTGGAATAATATGCTGGAAACAAAGCTGAACTCAGAATAAAGTCAGTATTGTTTCATTTAGGTTCAAGTTGATCCCTACTACAACACTACGACACAAGCTCCGCGTTTAGGATAATTCTTCATACAGTTTTCATCAAAAATCTAAGGTTTAAATTGTCAACAGTTTTGAGAACAAACAAGTACGCGTGAAACCAAACTGTTCAAAGTAGAAAATTTGCCCTACACATTTTAATTCGACATAAATTGTGAAAAACATTAGTTACATTCTGTCTAGAGGTTCACAGTCTAATAAACGCAGACATACAATGAACACTTTATAAACACACTGTACGACATAAATTCTCATATTAATTAGATTAATTACTTTCAGATTTTTTGGCTCCATCAAAATTTTGCTTTTATTGTAATAACTACTGAATGATCTGGCTAAGCTGGATAAATAGATATAAAGGGTATGCATTGAAAAAACTGAATTGTCTGTATTATCATTTGAAGTCAAGTATTGGGAAATCTGCTTTAGAAGTGGCGAGAACTCTATCAGAATTTTAACTAGGTTCCATTCCGGCTCCAAACTTATACCTTCAAACGTTAACGTGTGCGCCAATGCCATTTCGCCATAGTATCCTGTTTCAGCTCGGCGCGTAAACTCAACTAAAATGTTTTTCATTCGACTATCATTGTACATAATGAAGCAGGCTTCGGATTTGGAACATGCGGCTACCCAATTAAGATTCAGAGATTTACTCAAAGACGTTCGAACAAATTCCAACTTCAGAATAGAACGAGCCAAGTTTTCAATATCAATGTGGTTTACCGATTGCGATTTAATTAAATAGCAGTCACGTATATCGTTTTCAATATTTTGGAACAAACTTTCAAGTCCAGAGGACCAACTTTTAGAGGACGTCGTGAATGATACAATGTTCAGCTGCGTACAATTATCACTGTCTCCCGTTACTTGCGTTGAAACTTTTGCCTTCTTCAAATTTTTCATTGAAGAAATAACAACCTTTTTAGCTTTACCTGAACTTGAGAAACGTGTACACCAGTAAAAACTTTGCGTGAGCTTGAGCAGATTCGTACAAAAGTTTTGTACAATACGTATTCTTAAAGACTCCAATTCGCAGTCACCGTCTATATAATCAATAACAGATATATCGTTTTCCTTCTTTTCCAAGCTTTTGCAATATGTTGACTCCGCATGCACCAGGTCATGGAAAAACTCAAACACTCGCAAGATCGTCAATTCTCTTTTCAGATGCAGGCTATATAGCGAAAATTTGAAGCAGCAAACATGATCCAAACTCATCTGTCGATCTTCTAACCATTGCCCAAAAACATCTGGCAACAACTCGCTGGCACGGAGCTGTTCTCCATCTTCCAGACAAAAATCATTGAGGCGGACTTTCATGTGAATTATCTATAATTATTGTTTAACTTTCGGACAAAGATAAACGTTCACACAGACTTGCGACACAGACTTGCTATACAAATAAAACTGGCAGACAACGGACAAAATCAAACGCAGATGCTTAATTTCAAGGACCACTTTGGACAATATTCCTCCCAGTTTTAAATTTTCGACATCGACCCTGGTAAACCATCGTACAATCACCCAAAAAATATAAGTATCCGCCCACCTGACAAATATGAAGGTATCCACTCACCCATAAATTAACCCGTAGCTAGAAGTTTTCCAACAATCAGAACTTTCTGCTGTCTACGGACCAAAATGATTTTAGAAATTGATTGATTTGACATGTTTTAGGGTTTATAGTGAAAAGACCTCTTTATTATTTTCCAGTAGATGGACTTTTTGGGTTTTGGATATGCTTTCGGAAGATTGCGCCACATTATAATTACCGGGTGAGTGGACATTCGTAAACACATTTGGACAACAAAACGGATCGAATGTTTCACAATCGCAAAAGGCTTTAATTGCTCAGCTCAGTTAATTTTTTCACTGGTATCTTTGAAACTTTACGTCATATCATTGGAAAAAAAAAATCCTTTAAGAACATGACAGTGTAGTCGAGTAGTGACAATGAAAAAATCGAGTGCGTTATTTTTAATATTGTTTTTGGTAGTCTTATCAGTTGTTTCAGGATTGTCTTTTTTTGTTTGGTTCCAACTTTTGCCGAAAACGGACCATTTAAGCTTGGCGTGGTTTTATTTATTCAATTTAATTTCGGCAATCGAAGTAAAAGTTTTCTTCGAAAAAAATTTTATACAACATTGAAGGTATAATAATAATATGTGAATTCAACATCTCAAGGAGACAAAAAGTGGAAAAAAAGAGTTTTTATTCAGTTCCAGTTCGAATATCGGTACCGCTCATGGATCAAGTGTCAACCTGTAAAATTCCTTGACTTTTTGCTGGATTGTTCTGTGTTGTGAGAAATCGACACAAGTGTCAAGGTGCATATCTGAGATAATCACACAACCGCAGTACTTGCAACTACATGTCTCATCGTCCGCAGATTCGTAACAGCGCTCTTTATGACATAAAACATGATGAAAACCGTTGCTGTAAAAAATACCTCTTTCTCTCCTGTGCGCAGGACTACAGTTTTGTAAGCCCAAAAAGTCATTATTGAACAAAAATGCAAAATTTTGTGTGTTCTGCTATAAATACTTATTCCGATCCATTTCTTGAAATAAAACCCAGCGACTTTGGTAAAGTGTTCGTCTCTTTCCTTCTGTGATAACACATCGCTGAAAACATCGAGAGCGTTAGAAGCAGATGAAAATATGACGCTCTTATAGAGTCTAACCGACGTCTTAAAACAAACTTTTCTGAGTTGGACTTTGGATTGTATAGAGCAAGAGGCAGCATAGGATTTTTTCTTGAGATGTTCCAGGTGCTTGGAACCTGTCAATTTAGTGGATAGCACTATGCCTAAGTATTCAAACGAACCCTTGAATTCGAATTCTGTGTTGTTGAAAAATAAATGGTCGGTTCTGGCCAGCCTTCCGCCATTTCTGTGTTTCACCATCTTAGTTTTGCCAACATTCACTTTGAGACTGTTTCTCTGGCAATATTTTTTGAGTACAAACATTGCGTTTTTAACACTGTCAAGTTCGGTGACAACAGCGGTGACAACAGCGGTGACAACTTATCGCCTTGTGGAACGCCAACAGTCTGAGATATTTTGGTGGACAAATACCCATCCGAGCATACTTGGATATTTTTTTGAACATAAAGATTGTACAGAACTTTAGTGAAGTGTTCAGGGAGGCTATTTCTCTGAAGCTTGGTGAATAGAAGTTGTCTGTCAAGCTTGTCAAAAGCCTTCTCGAAGTCAACATAGCAGACGTAATACCTTTTCTTAGAACGGATTCCTGTTCTAATTGACTCAATTAGCTTTTTCGCGGCAAGTATGCTGCTCCTACCATTTCGAAACCCATACTGCGTATCAGGAAGTAACTTTTGAAGTTCAACCCAGTTACTTAACCGATTGTATAGAATAGCAGAATAACATTTGTAAACACAAGAAAGCAAAGATATACCTCTATATGAATTTGGATCCTATTTTTCGCCTTTTCCTTTGTAGAGTGGTTTTAAGTAAGCATCTCGCCATACAACAGGACATGTAGCATAAGTAAAACAAATATTGAATAATGTAACAAGGAATGGAAATACTACCCCAAAAGAAGATTTCAAGACTTCGTTATTGAGACCGTCGGGACCAGCAGCTTTTTTATTGGGTGAAATGGCTACTACACGTGTTATTTCTGCTAATTTTATTTCACTGCTCATTTCGGGTATTCGCTCGCTCAATGAAGTTTGATAATCATGAAAACCAGTAATTTTAGCATTCTCAGGATAAAAGTTGTACGATAATGGAACATTCAGAAGTTTATCAAAGTGATCGAACCAGGTTTCAGAACTGACAGCGCAATGCGCAATCGGTGGTTGTCTGGTCTTAAGTATGGTCCAAAACTGAGATTTGTCAGACTCTGCTACGCTGAGGGTAAATTCCTCTTTCGTTTTCTCATGAGACTGTTTCTTAGATTGGCATAATTTTTTGAATTCTTTTTTGTAACATGCAAACACACGAAGATTTTCTGCATTTTATTGTCTTCTGCAGAGATCCCATTGTTTTTTTTTTTGCGTGTAGCAAATAACTGCTTCTGTCGAACCAGTACTTCGAGATCCGTTTCTTGGCAGCTGGAACTGACTCTCTAAATGCCGAGATGAAGTTTCCGTACCATCAATCCAACGACTCGACACACGGCGTGCTGAGGATTTTAAGTTTGTATTCTAGCTTTTCCAATTCGATTTTTCTGATATGAGCAGTCTTACTGTCAGCTCTTTCAACGTCGGTGTGAACTTTGAATCCAACGGTGCAGTGCTTTGTAGCAGAATTTTCTGTGATAGTCACATTGTCTGAAGTTAGTTGTAGGTAGTTTGTAAACACTAAATCAATGGCACTGCGGCCATTATGGCAGTAGTATGTTGGTGCCTGGGAGCTTTTGACACAAGCAAACCCTAATTCCCATAAGATATCCAATAAGTCAGTGCCTCTTTCGCCCCGATCCAGGCGACAGTTAAAATCTCCTGCAATGATCGTAAGCTCTTCCTTGTCGATTCTGGATAGTCCTTCGGATATGTCAAAACTGATATCCTCTAGTTTTGTACAAGGTTGAAAATACGATGTCAAAAAGTTCATTTTGCAGTTTTTGACTTTCACAATAAGAACGTGTTGGGATCTAAAAATGATTCAGCTATTGGATTGAATAATTTTACTGATCGCAATGGCGATACCGCCTGACGGTCTTCCCACATCATGACTAACTGCTGGCGAAGAATAACAGGTAAAACCAGTTATTTCTGTGTCCTTTACGTCCATAGTCTCTGTTAACAGTAAAAAGTCGTGGGATGTGACAAAATCATTCGGTTGTAATTCAAGTGAAGTTTTCAGCCCCTCCACGTTCCAAAGCAGTGCCGATAGTCAATTTTTCTTTGTAACTCGGTTGTGCTTGATAAAATAAACCCCATCGGATCTTCCCGTCTCACAGCTTTCAATTCTTCTCTGAGTTTTTTGTTTTCAAGCTGTTGGATTTTGTCAGTCTTTATTGATGTAAATATTTGTGTAATGTTGGAACTCCTTGAGTTTTTTTGCCAGTTTCAGGATGTTTTGAGCTTAAGTTCTCCATTTTCGTTCTCTTTACCAATTCGTTTTGTACTAGTACCGTCAATATCTGTTCCTAAGTCTGCACTCAGCTGCAGCATGAATTCTTTGTCCTTCGGTTCGTCAGCCTTTTTGACTCCCCAGACAATGACGTTTTTCGCTTTCCGTTTCGACTCCGCCTCTTCCTTACGAACCCTTTGTAAAATTGTGCTGTATGAAGGTGCATTGCTTTTAGGCGCTTCGATAGTGGTGGTAGACGCTTGGAGTTGGTTCTGTAACTGTTCGATTGCTTTCTCCTGACTGTCTAGTTTTTCGGCGGCACAAAAACCGCAGTACAGTGGTAGTTTAAGGAAGTCCTTTGGCAACTACCTTCGGTATCCAAACCTCAACCCACGCACCACAGCTGTCGCCCATCGAACATTTGAAACAGTGTGTTGCTCCTTCTTCTTCTTTAGCTTTTCTAACCATCGTATATAAAACTATTTAATAAGTTTATCACAACAATTAGGCATCATAACATTGAAGGTATCGATTCCCTGAATCAAAAGGTTGTAAAAGTATATTTTACTTCCGATTTTTGCTTGCAAAGTTCTAAGAGTATAAAAAGAGCCTTTATGTACGCTTTGAAGACTTTTTCCAAAATCTGGAAAAATAAAGCGAGTTTTTGAGAATGCGTTAAAATTATAAATTCAAACAAACGTTTTCGCACTTTTTTGTGCATCATCAGGTTTTGATAATATAAACTATCTGTAAAAAATAATCAAAGATCATAAAAATGACATAGACATCATTATTTCAAAATTAAAAAAATTTTCAACCAATCACAACTTCACAAATATTTTGAGAATGCGTTAAAATTGTAAATTCAAACAAACTTTTTCGCACATTTTTGTGCATCTTCAGGTTTTAAGAGTTCTAAACTATCTGTACAAATTGATCAAAGATCATAAAAAGTGTCATACACATCATTACTTCAAAATTTTAAAAATTCAACCAATCTAAACTTTACAAATATCACTGAAATGATGTAACAACTATTATGTAACAACTTTAAACACTTTGTCACGAATTTCTGAGAGTTTTCATCTTTTTTGTTGTCACAATTTTGTTTTGTCGCTAATTTTTATACTAACATGTAAGTTGTTTCAAATTTTTGTTGTTTTAGCCAGAATTTTACGATTCGGGAACTATAGCCTTAGTGTCAGCTCCCTACTTCTAAACTCGTCGCGCGTGTTAATTTCCGGTCTCTCTTTCCTAGTGTAAGTGTCCCAGCGCCTCTAATGTAAGTAACTTGATGCTGCTGGACGCCTGGTTGTTTATTTTCCAATTAAACTCAGACTTACCAATCTCACTACCACACTGCCTTATATGCTGTCGAACTGGGGTATCCTCTTTTCGGTGATCCTTAATCCTTGTGGTGAGATGTTGGACCGTCTGGCCATCATAGATGGATTTGCACCCACAACATTCAAGTCTGTACAGCACTTTTGATTTCAGTTCACTGGAAAAGGAGGATTTTAGAGAAGGCATACAAGTTTTCATTTTTCTCGTCGTGAAAATTATCAGCGCATTGGTGATATCGCGCACTTTTTTGCTAACGTTTGACTGTGATTCCCCCTATATTGGACCATCAAGATGGGTGCTGAATCACTGCTATAATCACAGGGCTTCTTTTTCTCAGCCATGTTTTTTTTGTTTTTGCCCTCGCTGATGATCTTTTCAAGGGCATGGGATGCAACCCGCGACGACCAATTTTCCGGATATTGGTTATCCAACCACTGCTCACGGTTGATTTTCATAGCTTTATCATATTCTTTCCATGTTGACGTACTGCGGAAAACCCGGTGAACAGTTCCTTCAATCACACTTCTCTTGTACTGAAGGGGGGCGCAGCTTCTAAATTTTAGTATGGTACCTGTATCTGTTGGTTTATGATACCACCCACAGCTAATTTTCCTGCTTTGTCAATACTAATTTGTAAATCCAAAAATGCCAAATTTCCGTTTGTGTTTGGTGTCTCTATTGTGAACTGTAAATTTGTATGTTTTAAGTTTGCAGCCTGTAGCATTTTTTAAGGATCACCCTTCACCGTTCTCACTATATTGTCAACGTAACGGAGAAATAACTTAGCTTGTTGCACTGACTTATTTTTCTCTCTTATTGCGATGCATTTTCTACAGTACCAGACGGTTGCACTTATATTTCGATACTCATCTTCTGATATATCACCGGATTTTACGTGATACCAGTTCAAACAGCCTTCACATTCTACACCTTTTGACCTGTACGTGACTTTCTTATTGCACTCGGGACATATTCCGTTAATATCTTTCTCGGGCAAAAAGATTTCGGGAATATCCCTCGATAGTGCAGTTTCGTACTGCTTCAGCCAAAGATCTGCTAAAATAACGGCAAGAATTGCCCCCATTGCTAAACCATCTTTCTGAACGTACCATGTTTCATTGCACTTGAAATGGACTTTACTAACTGCCATGTTCACAAATATTACTGAAATTATGGTTTTTTTATTCAATTAAATTTCAGTAATCGAAGTAAAGTTTTCTCTTAAAATTAAAAGAAAAAGATATTGAAGGTATCGATTCCCTGAATCAAAAGGTTGAAAAAGTAAACTTTTAAGTTCTAACAGTATAAAAAGAGCCTTTATGCGCGCTTCGAAGACTTTTTCAAAATCTGGAAAAATGAAGCGATTTTTTGAGAATGCGTTAAATATGTAAATTCAAACAAACGTTTTCGCTTTTTTTTGTGCAAAATCTAAACGCCTTTTAGCCTAATTGTTGTGATAAACTTAATAAATAGATTTGTTATGTTTGATGTTTGTGCCTGTTTGTGGAGCGCCCTCTGAGGGATTTTAGAGACAGGTCTGTCAAGTGGCTTTCTGTGGGGAGGTGGGAAACTGGAACTGGCTTGAGGAGTCTGGTGGTGCGCCGCTGGACCTACTGCGCTCGGGTGAGATTGTTCCTTGTTTTTTGATTTTTATAATTCGATTTTAAAATTTAAATTAATTTAATTGGCTTTTATTTTTTTTATTTGCTGGTTTGTAAAATTCCACTAACCGCTTATCATGGGTTAGTTCAGTCCCCTAAAGTCCAGTCAAAATCCTTTTTTTTACATTTATGCTGCATCAAGATGAGGAAAAACAACAAAGATTGGATAAATTGGATTAGATGTGATTGTTGTTCTAGTTGGTATCATATCAGTTGTGTAAATATTTCTCTTAGCAAATCTAAAAAACCTATTGGTTTTAGTGTCCTTTATGCGTTGATGTAAAATCTGTTAATAAAGCAACGATAGGTAATGATTTGGTGCTAGACAATTATGTTAATACAGCCATCTCAAATGTCCGAGTACTCAAGAGAGTACCAAAAGACAAACGTTCACACAGACTTGTGACACAGACTTGCTATACAAATAAAACTGGCAGACAACGGACAAAATCAAACGCAGATGCTTAATTTCAAGGATCACTTTGGACAATATTCCTCCCAGTTTTAAATTTTCGACATCGACCCTGGTAAACCATCGTACAATCACCCAAAAAATATAAGTATCCGCCCACCTGACAAATATGAAGGTGTCCACTCACCCATAATTTAACCCGTAGCTAGAAGTTTTCCAACAATCAGAACTTTCTGCTGTCTACGGACCAAAACGATTTTAGAAATTGATTGATTTGACATGTTTTAGGGTTTATAGTGAAAAGACCTCTTCATTATTTTCCAGTAGATGGACTTTTTGGGTTTTGGATATGCTTTCGGAAGAGTGCGCCACATTATAATTACCGGGTGAGTGGACATTCGTAAACACATTTGGACAACAAAACGGATCGAATGTTTCACAATCGCAAAAGGCTTTAATTGCTCAGCTCAGTTAATTTTTTCACTGGTATCTTTAAAACTTTACGTCATATCATTGGAAAAAAATCCTTTAAGAACATGACAGTGTAGTCGAGTAGTGACAATGAAAAAATCGAGTGCTTTTTTTTAAATATTGTTTTTGGTAGTCTTATCAGTTGTTTCAGGATTGTCTTTTTTTGTTTGGTTCCAACTTTTGCCGAAAACGGACCATTTAAGCTTGGCGTGGTTTTATTTATTCAATTTAATTTCGGCAATCGAAGTAAAAGTTTTCTTCAAAAAAAATTTATACAACATTGAAGGTATAATAATAATATGTGATTTCAACATCTCAAGGAGACAAAAAGTGGAAAAAAAAGAGTTTTTATTCAGTTCCAGTTCGAATATCGGTACCGCTCATGGATCAAGTGTCAACCTGTAAAATTCCTTGACTTTTTGCTGGATTGTTCTGTGTTGTGAGAAACCGACAAAAGTGTCAAGGTGCATATCTGAGATAATCACACAACCGCAGTACTTGCAACTACATGTCTCATCGTCCGCAGATTCGTAACAGCGCTCTTTATGACATAAAACATGATGAAAATCGTTGCTGTAGAAAAATACCTCTTTCTCTTCTGTGCGCAGGACTACAGTTTTGTCAGCCCAAAAAGTCATTATTGAACAAAATGCAAAATTTTGTGTGTTTTTGGTAAAGTGTTCGTCTCTTTCCTTCTGTGATAACACATCGCTGAAAACATCGAGAGCGTTAGAAGCAGATGAAAATATGACGCTCTTATAGAGTCTAACCGACGTCTTAAAACAAACTTTTCTGAGTTGGACTTTGGATTGTATAGAGCAAGAGGCAGCATAGGATTTTTTCTTGAGATGTTCCAGGTGCTTGGAACCTGTCAATTTAGTGGATAGCACTATGCCTAAGTATTCAAACGAACCCTTGAATTCGAATTCTGTGTTGTTGAAAAATAAATGGTCGGTTCTGGCCAGCCTTCCGCCATTTCTGTGTTTCACCACCTTAGTTTTGCCAACATTCACTTTGAGACTGTTTCTCTGGCAATATTTTTTGAGTACAAACATTGCGTTTTTAACACTGTCAAGTTCGGTCGACCCAATCGCTAAGTCATCGGCGTAAAAAATTGTGAAGCAGCCTGTGCTTTCAAGTTCTGCAGATAAATCTGCTAAAAAATAATGCAAACAACAGCGGTGACAACTTATCGCCTTGTGGAACGCCAACAGTCTGAGATATTTTGGTAGACAAACACCCATCCGAGCATACTTGGATATTATTTTGAACATAAAGATTGTACAGAACTTTAGTGAAGTGTTCAGGGAGGCTATTTCTCTGAAGCTTGGTGAATAGAAGTTGTCTGTCAAGCTTGTCAAAAGCCTTCTCGAAGTCAACATAGTAGACGTAATACCTTTTCTTAGAACGGATTCCTGTCCTAATTGACTCAATTAGCTTTTTCGCGGCAAGTATGGTGCTCCTACCATTTCGAAACCCATACTGCGTATCAGGAAGTAACTTTTGAAGTTCTACCCAGTTACTTAACCGATTGTATAGAATAGCAGAATAACATTTGTAAACACAAGAAAGCAAAGATATACCTCTATATGAATTTGGATCCTTTTTTTCGCCTTTTCCTTTGTAGAGTGGTTTTACGTAAGCATCTCGCCATACAACAGGACATGTAGCATAAGTAAAACAAATATTGAATAATGTAACAAGGAATGAAAATACTACCCCAAAAGAAGATTTCAAGACTTCGTTATTGATACCGTCGGGACCAGCAGCTTTTTTATTGGGTGAGTTGGCTACTACACGTGTTATTTCTGCTAATTTTATTTCACTGCTCATTTCGGGTATTCGCTCGCTCAATGAAGTTTGATAATCATGAAAACCAGTAATTTCAGCATTCTCAGGATAAAAGTTGTACGATAACGGAACATTCAGAAGTTTATCAAAGTGATCGAACCAGGTGTCAGAACTGACAGCGCAATGCGCAATCGGTGGTTTTCTGGTCTTAAGTATGGTCCAAAACTGAGATTTGTCAGACTCTGCTACGCTGAGGTTAAATTCCTCTTTCGTTTTCCCATGAGACTGTTTCTTAGATTGGCATAATTTTTTGAATTCTTTTTTGTAACATGCAAACACACGAAGATTTTCTGCATTTTATTGTCTTCTGCAGAGATCCCATTGTTTTTTCTTTTTTGCGTGGAGCAAATAACTGCTTCTGTCGAACCAGACCTTCGAGATCCGTTTCTTGGCAGCTGGAACTGACTCTCTAAATGCCGAGATGAAGTTTCCGTACCATCAATCCAACGACTCGACACACGGCGTGCTGAGGATTTTAAGTTTGTATTCTAGCTTTTCCAAATCGATTTTTCTGATATGAGCAGTCTTACTGTCAGCTCTTTCAACGTCGGTGTGAACTTTGAATCCAACGGTGCAGTGCTTTGTAGCAGAATTTTCTGTGATAGTCACATTGTCTGAAGTTAGTTGTAGGTTGTATGTAAACACTAAATCAATGGCACTGCGGCCATTATGGCAGTAGTATGTTGGTGCCTGGGAGTTTTTGACACAAGCAAACCCTAATTCCCATAAGATATCCAATAAGTCAGTGCCTCTTTCGCCCCGATCCAATCGACAGTTAAAATCTCCTGCAATGATCGTAAGCTCTTCCTTGTCGATTCTGGATAGTCCTTCGGATATGTCAAAACTGATATCCTCTAGTTTTGTACAAGGTTGAAAATACGATGTCAAAAAGTTCATTTTGCAGTTTTTGACTTTCACAATAAGAACGTGTTGGGATCTAAAAATGATGCAGCTATTTGATTGAATGTTTTTACTGATTGCAATGGCGATACCGCCTGACGGTCTTCCCACATCATGACTAACTGCTGGCGAAGAATAACAGGTAAAACCAGTTATTTCTGTGTCCTTTACGTCCATAGTCTCTGTTAACAGTAAAAAGTCGTGGGATGTGACAAAATCATTCGGTTGTAATTCAAGTGAAGTTTTCAGCCCCTCCACGTTCCAAAGCAGTGCCGATAGTCAATTTTTCTTTGTAAACTCGGTTGTGCTTGATAAAATAAACCCCATCGGATCTTCCCGTCTCACAGCTTTCAATTCTTCTCTGAGTTTTTTGTTTTCAAGCTGTTGGATTTTGTCAGTCTTTATTGATGTAAATATTTGTGTAATGTTGGAACTCCTTGAGTTTTTTTGCCAGTTTCAGGATGTTTTGAGCTTGCGTTCTCCATTTTCGTTCTCTTTACCAATTCGTTTTGTACTAGTACCGTCAATATCTGTTCCTAAGTCTGCACTCAGCTGCAGCATGAATTCTTTGTCCTTCGGTTCTTCAGCCTTTTTGACTCCCCAGACAATGACGTTTTTCGCTTTCCGTTTCGACTCCGCCTCTTCCTTACGAACCCTTTGTAAAATTGTGCTGTATGAAGGTGCGTTGCTTTTAGGCGCTTCGACAGTGGTGGTAGACGTTTGGAGTTGGTTCTGTAACTGTTCGACTGCTTTCTCCTGACTGTCTAGTTTTTCGGCGGCACAAAAACCGCAGTACAGTGGTAGTTTAAGGAAGTCCTTTGGCACTACCTTCGGTATCCAAACCTCAACCCACGCACCACAGCTGTCGCCCATCGAACATTTGAACCAGTGTGTTGCTCCTTCTTCTTTTTTAGCTTTTCTAACCATCGTATATAAAACTATTTAATAAGTTTATCACAACAATTAGGCATCATAACATTGAAGGTATCGATTCCCTGAATCAAAAGGTTGTAAAAGTATATTTTACTTCCGATTTTTGCTTGCAAAGTTCTAAGAGTATAAAAAGAGCCTTTATGCACGCTTTGAAGACTTTTTCCAAAATCTGAAAAAAATAAAGCGAGTTTTTGAGAATGCGTTAAAATTATAAATTCAAACAAACGTTTTCGCACTTTTTTGTGCATCATCAGGTTTTGATAATATAAACTATCTGTAAAAAATAATCAAAGATCATAAAAATGACATAGACATCATTATTTCAAAATTAAAAAAATTTTCAACCAATCACAACTTCACAAATATTTTGAGAATGCGTTAAAATTGTAAATTCAAACAAACTTTTTCGCACATTTTTGTGCATCTTCAGGTTTTAAGAGTTCTAAACTATCTGTACAAATTGATCAAAGATCATAAAAAGTGTCATACACATCATTACTTCAAAATTTTAAAAATTCAACCAATCAAAACTTTACAAATATCACTGAAATGATGTAACAACTATTATGTAACAACTTTAAACACTTTGTCACGAATTTCTGAGAGTTTTCATCTTTTTTGTTGTCACAATTTCGTTTTGTCGCTAATTTTTATACTAACATGTAAGTTGTTTCAAAATTTTGTTGTTTTAGCCAGAATTTTACGATTCGGGAACTATAGCCTTAGTGTCAGCTCCCTACTTCTAAACTCGTCGCGCGTGTTAATTTCCGGTCTCTCTTTCCTAGTGTAAGTGTCCCAGCGCCTCTAATGTAAGTAACTTGATGCTGCTGGACGCCTGGTTGTTTATTTTCCAATTAAACTCAGACTTACCAATCTCGCTACCACACTGCCTTATATGCTGTCCAACTGGGGTATCCTCTTTTCGGTGTTCCTTAATCCTTGTGGTGAGATGTTGGACCGTCTGGCCATCATAGCCGGATTTGCACCCACAACATTCAAATCTTTACAGCACTTTTGGTTTCAGTTCACTGGAAAAGGAGGATTTTAGAGAAGGCATACAAGTTTTCATTTTTCTTCTTCGTGAAAATTATCAGCGCATTGGTGATATCGCGCACTTTTTTTGCTAACGTTTGACTGGGATTCCCCCTATATTGGACCATCAAGATGGGTGCTGAATCACTGCTATAATCACAGGGCTTCTTTTTCTCAGCCATGTTATTTTTGTTTTTGCCCTCGCTGATGATCTTTTCAAGGGCATGGAATGTAACCCGCGACGACCAATTTTCCGGATATTGTTTATCCAACCACTGCTCACGGTTGATTTTCATAGCTTTATCATATTCTTCCCATGTTGACGTACTGCGGAAAACTCGGTGAACAGTTCCTTCAATCACACTTCTCTTGTACTGAAGGGGGGCGCAGCTTCTAAAATTTAGTATGGTACCTGTATCTGTTGGTTTATGATACCACCCACAGCTAATTTTCCTGCTTTGTCAATACTAATTTGTAAATCCAAAAATGCCAAATTTCCGTTTGTGTTTGGTGTCTCTATTGTGAACTGTAAATTTGTATGTAGTAAGTTTGCAGCCTGTGGCATTTTTTAAGGATCACCCTCCACCGTTCTCACTATATTGTCAACGTAACGGAGAAATAACTTAGCTTGTTGCACTGACTTATTTTTCTCTCTTATTGCGATGCATTTTCTACAGTACCAGACGGTTGCACTTATATTTCGATACTCATCTTCTGATATATCACCGCATTTTACGTGATACCAGTTCAAACAGCATTCACATTCTACACCTTTTGACCTGTACGTGACTTTCTTATTGCACTCGGGACATATTCCGTTAAGATCTTTCTCGGGCAAAAAGATTTCGGGAATATCCCTCGATAGTGCAGTTTCGTACTGCTTCAGCCAAAGATCTGCTAAAATAACGGCAAGAATTGCCCCCATTGCTAAACCATCTTTCTGAACGTACCATGTTTCATTGCACTTGAAATGGACTTTACTAACTGCCATGTTCACAAATATTACTGAAATTATGGTTTTTTTTATTCAATTAAATTTCAGTAATCGAATTAAAAGTTTTCTTCAAGAAAAAGATATTGAAGGTATCGATTCCCTGAATCAAAAGGTTGAAAAAGTAAATTTAACTTCCGATTGTTGCTTGCAAAGTTCTAACAGTATAAAAAGAGCCTTTATGCGCGCTTCGAAGACTTTTTCAAAATCTGGAAAAATGAAGCGATTTTTTGAGAATGCGTTAAATATGTAAATTCAAACAAACGTTTTCGCACTTTTTTGTGCATAATCTAAACGCCTTTTAGCCTAATTGTTGTGATAAACTTATTAAATAGATTTGTTATGTTTGATGTTTGTGCCTGTTTGTGGAGCGCCCTCTGAGGGATTTTAGAGGCAGGTCTGTCAAGTGGATTTCTGTGGGGAGGTGGGAAACTGGAACTGGCTTGAGGAGTCTGGTGGTGCGCCGCTGGACCTACTGCGCTCGGGTGAGATTGTTCCTTGTTTTTTGATTTTTATAATTCGATTTTAAAATTTAAATTAATTTAATTGGCTTTTATTTTTTTTATTTGCTGGTTTGTAAAATTCCACTAACCGCTTATCATGGGTTAGTTCAGTCCCCTAAAGTCCAGTCAAAATCCTTTTTTTTACCTTTATGCTGCATCAAGATGAGGAAAAACAACAAAGAGTGTACACGCAAAGATTGCTTAAAACGTCCAGGACTGATAAATTGGATTAGATTTGACTGTTGTTCTAGTTGGTATCATATCAGTTGTGTAAATATTTCTCTTAGCAACTCTAAAAAAACCTAATGGTTTTAGTGTCCCTTATGCGTTGTTGTAAAATCTGTTAATAAAGCAACAATAGGTAATGATTTGGTGCTAGACAATTATGTTAATACAGCCATCTCAAATGTCCGAGTACTCAAGAGAGTACCAAAAGACTCGCGTGTTCCCTTGGCGGAAAGTCTGTCGGACAAAATAATTGACATCGCCTACAATGTAGAAGATGTTGCAAAATGGCTAATTTTTTTAACGTCGTTCTTGTTTTTTTTGGAGCAACCGAAAAGAAGTGGACGCAAACAGACCACAAGTATGAGCTCTTTGATAAACAAAAAAACTCGGGCAAATGACGTGTCACTTCCAAAACCCCATCCCCAAGTTTCAAGCCCGCCTCTGAGTGACTTCGAGCAGAGAATAAAGTTAAGAAGTAGTAAGCTCGATGAAGGAAATGTAAAGGGAGGAATAAGGCTTGCTGCTTCGGATGACAAAATTGCTCCTTTTTCAACTGATAACTATCAAAAATTCTTGTCTAAGCACCCTCAGAGAGCCAAATTTGCAACTCTAAATCCAGAAAAGTTAGATAGTTTTAACTATATAAAACGATAATGTCCTTTCCGAACGGATCAGCAGCAGTTCCTGATAAAATAGTTACTCAAATTTTTAAAGATTTTGTTAGTAAGTCGAATGGCAGTGCAGGACTTAATTTTCTGAAATCGCTTACTAAGCCGATAAACCTCATTGGAGATGGCAAAATACCCGAACCACTAAGACCTTTTCTTTTTTGGCGCAAAGCTTATCGCCCTCATAAAGATAGACGGAGGGTTGAGACCGATTGCCATAGGCAACACGCTGAGACGTATCGCGTCTAAATGCGCTGTAAGCAAGGTCCTCTCCGAGCGACAAAATTTTTTCGGAAACGTACAGGTAGAATGCGGTACCAAACGAGGAGCAGAAATAGCTGCGCACTCGTTTCGAAACCTAATTGAACGCGACGACAATCCAAAATGCACTGTTCTTTTAAAACTAGATTCTAAGAATGCCTTTAACTCTCTAAACAGAGAAACAAGAAACAATGCTGAGTCATGTTTATTCAATTCGCCCCGAATTGTCTAATTTTACCCATTGCGCGTATGGTAAACCTAGTAACCTTTTTTACGGAAGCTCTGTCATAATGTCTGAAGACGGAACTCAGCAAGGTGATCCTGAAGCCCCACCCCTTTTTGCGGAAAAAATTCATACACTAGTCAAACAGTTGGAGTCGAAAATTAACATCTGGTATTTAGATGATGGGAATTTAGCCGAAGACTATAAGGTAGTAATCCGGGACCTTAAAAATTGGAACAAATTTACGGCCTTAGCTTGAACACTGAGAAGTGCAAACTTTGTTTTTTGGGACCGACTACTAGTACACAGCATAATTCAATTTTAACACAATTTCGAAAAATATGCCCCAAAATAAAAATAAAAACAAAAGAAGAACTCCTCATTTTAGAATCTCCAATCGGCGAATTTTGCCGAAAAGAATTGCTCGACGAAAAAACTAGGGAGCTTGAAAAAATCTCGGACGTCATTGACAAACTAGACGCCCATTATGGTTTTTTTACCTACTGAAAAATTGGTTTAGCATGCCAAAACTCCTATAGTTTTTGCGTACGAGCCCTTTTTTTTGCAAAATCATTTTCTGGAACGCTACGATAAATTACTAACAAATTAGTTATGCAAGGTCACTAACCTGAAAATGGATGATAATCAGTTTTTACAAGCAGTTCTCCCGGCAGCCAAAGGTGGCTCGGGCGTTTCTTCCGCTCGTCTACTCGCTTTACCCGCTTTCTTAGCCTCAGCAGAAGGAGAGAAAGATGCCTTGACCGAAATCTTTGATTTGGAGCATGTGGATGGAACCTATGATGATTGCAGACTTGATTTTACGACTCGAACCAACGGACATGAAAAGAATCAACGCGTTCCAAGATAGATTTGGCTCCCAATGGTTGAACGTCATCCCGTGCAAAAATTTAAGGTTAAAACTGTCAAACCAACAACTCAGAATTGCGATAGAGCTTCGATTAGGATCAAAAATATGCGAACGGCATAAATGCGTG
>NW_026970731.1:0-58846 GCF_963678635.1 Symsagittifera roscoffensis | reverse complement strand
AACCAACTTCCATAGCTTGAATCACAGGCCTTGGTAAGGGTTTCAAGGTTGGCGTATTATTTTTGAAATATTGCCGGTTTTTGGGAGAATTTCAACACAAATAGTTAAAAAAGTGCAACTCTCTGATTAGTTACTTTCCTCCGTTTTCTAAGAAACAGTTAGTTAACTACGAATTATAGTCGAAGCGCGATCAACCAAATCGAAGCGCCATCAAGTCAAGTATTCTATTCTCAAAAAATCAAGCTCCGTCAAGCCAAATATTCTTTTTCTCGAAAAGCTTTTCTCGAAAAAAAATTTCAAAAAGATTAAATAAAAAACTTGAAACTGATAAAATTTTGTTTGCTCATAGCGCGACAAAACTCCTTTTTTCTAAGTTTCGCTTGTGTTCTTTTTAAATTTAGGATAGCCGCAACTTCGATTCAGTGACCCGCTAAGCCATTGAACGAGAAACAGAATTAATTTCAGTTTCATATTTAGTTTCAGGTGGTCGCTCTTTCGGGGTGCGGGACATCAAGCCGACGGGACTTCGAGCTGATTCGTCAAATTAGAGACTTCAAGCTGAACATTTTGTCAAAAATCAGGAAAAATGATTAATTAAAAAATTGCTGCGAAGAATTTCATGAACTTTTTTTTAACAAATATTGTTTTTCTTATTTTGAGCATCTAATTTATGTTTAAAAATACAAACGTGCAAATGCTTCTTAATCGTATTTTTTAAACGTGCAAATGCTTTTTCACGTGCAAATGCTTTTTAATCGTATATATGGCAAGAGACCAACGGAATTTCAAGTCGAAGGGACTTCAGGCCAAAACTTATCAATTTTCCAGTATTTTAGAGACTCCAAAGTTCATCATTTTAACTTCAGGTTGGAATCCATAAACAAAGAATGCCTGTCAAAAAAATCCTTCTACTGAAATTTTCAAAAGTGAAAAATAAGCCTATTTTCTATCGAAAAAATACTTTCAGAAATTAGCTCATATTGGGGATTTTTTTTGGTTGTACTCCTCTATTTGATAAATATTGAAAATGAAATTTAAAATAAAACCATGGGCAAGACAGATGCGCACGATCCGCCCGCACCGAGCGCCCATGGATTCTAATCGATTATAATGGATTCCCGAGACAAAAATAATCGATTATAATCCATTACGGATGTAAAATTCAGACCACGAAATCGATTATATAGCCATTATAATTGATTATTTTTGAACAAATATAATCCCCTCCCCAACTAAAGGGGCAGGGTAAACTGGGGGGAGGGGTGTAAACTGGGGGGTATAAACTGGGGGGATGGGGAAGTAACCCCGGGGGGGGGGGGGGTTAAAAAATCTGGGGGGGGGGGGTAAATAAACCGAACGGGGTGGGGGTAAATAAACCGGGGGAGGGGGGTTAAACTGGTCATCCCCTCGCCCCCTCAAGCTTTCTTACCCCCCCCCCCCTCCAGCTAAAGGGGCAGGGTAAACTGGAGGGGGGGAGGGGGGTAAATGGTGGGAGGGGGTAAACTGGGGGGGGGGGGGGGGGGGTAGTAAACTGGTGTGTGGTAGTATCCTGGGTACTGGTGGCTTAACTGGCTGGGGGGGGGGGGGGTAAAATGAAGTGTTAAACTGCGATGAATTAGAAAAAGTTGAGACAAAAAAAATATAATTTTTTTTCTTAAATGTAACATTTTATGAAACATAACACGTAGCAACTACACTAAACAGGAAATGAGATAATTTTGAACAAAATTGTAAATTTCATGAATAACCCCTCGAAAAAATCCATTATAATCGATTATAATCGATTATAATGGATTTTATTGGGATAAATAATATTAGGATTATAATCCATTTTTAATAGATTATAATCGATTATTTAGTCATTTTATAGATGCTGACCATATTATGACAATATAATCGATTATGATCCATGGGCGCTCGGTGCGGGCACCCTCATTGAGACTGCAACGAGCGAAATCTTTCATCTAAACGTTTTGCTCGCTCGAGTTCTTCCGTAGTTATGGGGGGAGGAAGCTTAACTCAAAGCGTAAATTGAAATGGGATTTAAAAATGAACGAATTAAAGACAAGCGTGCTAGAAAATAATGGGTCTAGGACAACAAGCCGACGGGACTTCAAGCCGAAGGGACTTCAAGCCGAAATTAAAACTTTACAGGCACCTCAAAACACTATTTTATCGTCTGTAAAACGTTGCTTTTCAAAAATTTTGGCAAGTTTAGTCCATAATAAGCGTTATTCATGACAATGCACCACTTGTGAATGGCATCCGTTAATAACATCAGCCGGTTTTTGAAATGCATAAATTATAAACATGAAAAATGCCTTCAACCATGTTTTACTTTTCAACTTTTCGAAACATCATTTGGAGGCTCAAATTATATGCAAACGCCAATAACTAGTGAAGAAAGATCATGAAATTGAAAAATTCTTCAAAAAAGTTTTCAAATTATTCATATTTCACGACTTTATAAGGAATTATTCGGCTTGAAGTCCCTAATTTTACATTTCGGCTTGAAGTCCCGTCGGCTTGATGTCCGGCACCCGAAAATAATTGCATTAAAATAACTACGCAAAAAGTCAGTTGGCCTTGTGGAACATTTTAAATGTTTTAAAAACAAGTATGCCAGCTTGTGTCATTTTGAATCTCTCGATTTTAAAGGGAATTCTAGAACATATTAGAACTTGATCATTATAATTAAAAATTAAAATAGCTATTTTGGTTCCTTTCCTATCGTTTCTTTTCCAGTTAACTTGAATCAGACTTGATTGAACTGTAACAACCAAAAGAGCAGTTAATCTCAATTACAAATACCGTTCCTGTACGAGCTTGTTTCTGAGCGGTTTTTCTTAAATTAGCTGTTGTTATGTTCGAAGAATTGTCTGTGTCCCAGGTTTTTTTGCCGTTAAATAACCTCAATAGTTCAAGCATTCAGTTTTTCGTATTTGACCAGTTCGCGAATTTTATGCGGGCAGCTTGGCGCTCCACATGGGACCATATTGTCTGGCAGAGTGACATAATTCTCTAATTGAAAGAGCAGTTTTCTAGCAGTGTCTCTCTTATACTCAATCTAGCAGTGTTCTTGGCTGAATTAATCTCAACGAAACGCAACGAAAGCACCCAAGCACTTCTTTCAGACCCAGAGTCGAGTTTTTCACCTAATTTGAACCAAGATTTGAGCGACTTCAGCGGTTTGCTTAGACGATTCCGCTCAAAATCTTGCTTCAAAATGAGCGGATTGAGCGGTTTTTGAACGGTTTATCTAAAAAAAAAACGCTCAAAAACCGCTCAAGATTTGAACGGTTTTTGAGCGGTTTGTCTTAAAAAAACGCTCAAAAACCGTTGAAATCTTGCGCGGATTTTGAGCGGTTTTTTTAGTTCAAAAACCGCTCAAACCGCTCATTTTGAAGCAAGATTTAGAGCGCAATCGTCTAAACAAACCTCTCAAACCGCTCAAATCTTGTTTCAAAAGAGGCCAACAACCTAAAATTGGGATCATTTTTTCTAGCACTATAGCAACTTGATGCCAGGCTAAAAGCAATAATGCTTAAAAAAACGTAACATTACGATCAAAGCGACATGTTCAAAATGCCTGAAGAAACAGACGATATATTTTTCTGCAGTTTAGCTAGGAAATTTTTTAGTAGCTTAAAATAACGCTCGTAAATGCTCTTTCAAATTTTGGTAAAAAAAACGGTTCGTCATTTGCCCAACCGGGTTAATCAAACAGAGCCTTGAAGCTGCAGTTTTTTTTAGTTCGAACATCGAATATTGCTTAGAACTTTTAACGCACTGAATTTAAAATATATATATATATATATAGGAGAGCAAGCGCATGCAACATACTCTAGTACTTCAACTGCATCTTAAAGTCACATTACCTTTCCAGACCCTTTGATGGTTTTAATCGGTTTTCTTTATAAGACCGCTCAAAAACCGCTTAAAAACCGCTCAAATCTTGCTTGAAAAACCGTTCAAAAATCACCGCAAGAAATCAGCGGTTTTTGAGCGGTTTTTAAAGAAAGATTTGAGCGGTTTGAGCGGTTTTTCCAAAAAAAACCACCCGAACCGCTCAAATCGCTCAAATCTTGCTGAAAAACCGCTCAAACCGCTCCTATCTTGAGTGGTTTTTGAGCGGGATCTCGACCCGGGACGTGGTCCCGAAAAAAATACACAACACAGCGACACAACCCTCTTCACAAGGCAACTGTCCTACGCAATCAAATAAAGTTTAAAAGGTCTGTTTCCGCAGTCAGGCTAATTGTTCACGGTCTCTTTCTGGAGAACGACGAGTGATCGACAGTCTGTTACTGGCGACAGACGAGTGTTGGACAGTTTGGTTTCTGCAACCAATCTGAATGTTGGACAGTCTGTCTAATCAACCAAACAAAGGGTTGAAGAGGCTGTTTTCGCAGTCAGTGGAAGGGTTGGAGAGTCTGTTTTCGCAACATGACGAAGTGTTGAAGGAGCTGTTGTCTTCTCCAAATAACAAGTGACGTCGAAACCCGGTTTAAGTTTGAACTTCAACACTAAAGACTCGCATAAGACTACTCGCATAAGACTCGCAAAATTCCGAAGTCACAAACCGACCTGTCAATTGGCATGACCTCATTCATAACTCCATAAGTATCAGTAAGCAGTAGCAAAAGTTCTTGAGTAAGTACTGAGCAAATACCTAAATTGTTATTAGGATACAAATTGCATATTTATGAAATCGCTTACTGCTAACAGAGCGGTACTGAGATTGTAGGGAAGCAATTAGTTGAACATGTATTCTGGTACTTGTTGTGGCCGAAGACCGGGTACTCATTGAAAAGTACCAGCAGCTTCACCAGCCCCCTCGTCTTGAGTTAAAGACTCACCTCTCGTTGAGTTGTTACAGTGATAGTCTTAGAAACTTCAAAACTCTTAAGTAATGGAAACCTTTAGCCATTAAAAACAGTAAAGCCATACAAAACAGACTTCAAGTAAAAGCTTCCGTTAAACAAGTTGTCAACCCTGAAAACTAACGATTCTGTCATAACGCTCCTGGTAATTTGATTAAATTTGCAAAGTTTCAATGTCTTTTGCTCCTGGCAATTTGATAAAACCTGCAAGATTTCAAGGTCTTTTGCGGACGTTTCAATCAACGAGGAACATTTAGTGTTTATAGCAGTTGGGTTTTCTTGTCTGAGCATTGTTAGAACTTATGATTGGCAGTTTAAACACGACCAACGTATGATCAATGATACTCTTTTAAAAAGACCATCTTGTTATGGCGATACCTGTTTGCGGACAAAATCTTTTTTAGTCACCGATGTCAATTCTTCCAAAACCGACCATGAGTTCGATTGGGAGAGGTTCAATTGTTTCACAATGAATAATTTAATCATCGCGCTCAAATTGAGAGAAAGGCCTTCACAAAAGCACTTCCGAGGTACGGACTTGTGGATCACCGACCCCGTTGAACTTGACACTGCAGAAAATCTAATTGATCAGCTTGCTCACATGGGACTTTTTCTCTTGAGGTGAAAGCACTATTTTAAAGAGCAAGTGTAAGACTGCCACACACTCTCCTTTTCTCCGTCCCGGTGGTATAATTTATTCCGTTGGCTGAGTAGCTCACTTATTAAATACAACCAATATTACTCATCGCCCGGCATATCATAGTTCGTTTTTTGGCACGAAACCTCCAACCTAAGCAATTTTAACAAATTTATTTAGACTAACTACATGCGCTCTGTTTCAAACATATGCAAAACTTGGCTTGCGTCGACTACTCTAGTCTATCGTAACTCAATGTGTAACATATCGCAAAGGCAAAGTTAGTATCACTCAGTCATTTATGTCCGAGTTACCAAGTTGGAACGTCTCGAATGTGAGCAACCAACCTTTATTCATATGGGAGTGGTTCGGCATGGCTCCGACCATTTTTGCACAAAAACCTTTAGCTTCAAAATTTAGACCGCCGGGCGCACCCCATCATAGTGGCTTCTGAGAGCGCTTTCTCCGAAGCGTAAAATTCTCCTACGATCTACTTGGCAGTATGCGAGTTACTGAAAACGTGTCAGGAACACTGCTCTGCTTAATTAAGCAAGCTTTGAATTCGAAGCAAACTTTTCAAGTTATAACTCATTCACGTGAATTAGAAGCGTTAACCCAAATCATATTTTGCTTGGGAAACCTGCCGCAAGAGTTCCTTCACTTTCACCTGGGGAACACTTCAAGCACAAGAAAAGGTACGTGCGAGCGCAAACGTAACCTAACGCTATTTGGTCTGGTTGGCTTCGAGAAACTGTAATTTTTACAGAATAAAAGTGTCAAGTGGCACACCCAATCTAACTTCACTTTTAAAACAGGCAACCTTGTATGGGCGAATGAGCCCGATAGTTTGCGTGGGTACTACCGTCTCGCTCAAATTGTTAATCTTAACTATGGACAGAATTTTTACGCAAAACCCGCCCTCGTTAAGACTGTAACGAGCAAACTCTTTCGGCTAATTATTTAGCTTGCTCTGTTTCTTCCATGTTTAGGGGCGGAGGGTGTTCACGCTCAAAGCGTAGAATGAAATGAGATTCTAAAATGAAATAAAAAATAACAAGCGTGCTAGAAAATAATTGAATTAAAGTAACTACGCAAATGATCAGTTGGCGGCCTAGAGAACTAAACTAAATGTATTATAAACAGGCATGCAAGATGGTTTTGCTTCTAGTCTCCCGATCTTCTAGGAGACTCTCGAATCTCTAGTATTACATTTTTCTTGATTAAAGGTTAAAATTAGCAATTTTTGTTCCGCTCCTATTTTTTCTTTTCGGTTTAATTTGGTTCAAACTTGTTTCAGGAACATTTACCGGTCCTGTGAGGGCTTGTTTTGGAACGTTTTTGCATTAACTTGTTACTGTTATCATTTTAGGTTCGGATGAAATTGTGATGAAGCATTTATTGTTCGAGAGGTTATTTTCCGAAAAACGCTCTCCTTGTTCAAGCTTTTGAAACTTTATATTTTACCTATTTTCGGAGATTGAGAGCACAGCCATTTTTGAAAAAACGGTTGCAAGTCTTGCAATTGAAGTCAAGTAGTCGATATCCGGGTCCAGGTCCGCGATTAAGAAAAGGCCGGCGCGACTAAAATTTGGCAATTACAAACCGGCGCGACTTTATATTGGCAATTCCAGACCGGCCTGACCGAAACTTGGCAATTGAAGACCGGCGCGCCTGAAAAACCACCGCGACCGACCCGACTCAAAACACCGTCGGAAATGGCGCGACCGGCGCGACTGAAAATTTTCAATTCCAGACCGGCGCGACTGAGAATAAAAAGCCGCGACATGCACCACAGAGCAAAATACCAAAAGTATTTTCTTAAGTCGTGCCATCGGTCTTATCTTAAGTCGCTCCGCTTAAATATTTTTTAGTCGCGGCGTCGGTCTTTTATCAATTCGCACCGCTTCAGTCTTTTCTTAAGTCGCGCCTGTTAGGTCTTTTCTTAAGTCGCGCCTTTTAGGTCTTTTCTTAAGTCGTGCCATCGGTCTTATCTTAAGTCGCTCCGCTTAAATTTTTTTTAGTCGCGGCGTCGGTCTTTTATCAATTCGCACCGCTTCAGTCTTTTCTTAAGTCGCGCCTGTTAGGTCTTTTCTTAAGTCGCGCCTTTTAGGTCTTTTCTTAAGTCGCGCCGTCGGTCTTATCTTAAGTCGCGCTCTTAAGTCGTTTCTTAAGTCGCACCGTCAGTCTTATCTTAAGTTGCGGCGCCGGTTTTTTCCTAAGTCGCGCCGCTTCAGTCTTTTCTTAATTCACGCCTTTTAGGTCTTTTCTTAAGTCGCGCCGTCGGTCTTATCTTAAGTCGCGCCGCTTAAGTCTTTTCTTAAGTCGCGCCGTCAGTCTTTTCTTAAATCACTCCTCTTAAATATTTTCTTATGTCGCGCCGCTTAAGTCTTTTCCTAAGTCGCGCCGCTTAAGTCTTTTCATAAATCTCGCTGTGAGTTTTTTCTTAAGTCGAGCCGCTTAAGTCTTTTCTTATGTCGCACTGCTGTAGTCTTTTTTTTAGGTCGCTTCGCTTAAGTTTTTTCTTAAGTCACTGCTCTTAAATCTTTTCTGAAGTCGCGCCGCTTAAGTTTTTTTGTAAGTCTCGCAACTTAGGTCTTTTCTTAAGTCGCGCCGCATAAGTCTTTTCTTTTAAGTCGCACCGCTTAAGTCTTTTCTTAAGTCGCACCGCTTAAGTCTTTTCTGTTATAAATAGTGGCTCTAGGGAACCATTCAAATTGAAACACACCCACCCACCGCCCACTAAAATGAGCACTTGATTAGTAGGTCCATAAAAGGTTTCTTCTGACAAATTAACTGAACCAATTAACCGGAGATATTGAAATTACTTGGGGGTAGGGCTATAAATGGGAAAGACACGATTAAGCTACAGCAAAGTCAGACAATTAGCGTCACTGAAATGTATGGATGATTCATTGAGTTTTTGTTACAGTGTGGCAAATAATTTTGTGTGAGTCAAACTGTTTTTTCAAGTTCTTTTTTACGCTTCTTCAACTCTTGAAGTATTCTTCTCTTAGTTTCGTTTTCTTAACAATCAGTTTGTCATGCTGTTTTATTGACACAAAGTTGGGCTGTTCAAATAAAAAATTTATGAGCCAAATATACTGGAGAAATAAAACAACAAAACTAAAAAAAACATAAAGACGTAAAAAACACCTCCCATTACCATAGTTTAATGAGAAGTATATCATATTAGTTTTTCCCTTTCAATAACTTCAATGAAAAATAACTTGTTGTTTAATAAAGATATAAGCACCAAAAAAGGTTGTGATTCCGAAAACACTCATCGTCCAGGTTATCATTCGAAAATAACCCTTGATTTTTTTCCAGATTTTGTTTTATACCGCGCTGGAAATTATAATATTAAAAACCATTCAAAACTCACTGGCATATTACGAAATTTTTACAATTTAAAGTAGGTTTTAAAGTAGGTTTTTAGGGTTATCTTTTTTTTAGGTCGCTTCGCTTAAGTTTTTTCTTAAGTCACTGCTCTTAAATCTTTTCTTAAGTCGCGCCGCTTAAGTCTTTTTGTAAGTCTCGCCACTTAGGTCTTTTCTTAAGTCGCGCCGCATAAGTCTTTTTTTTAAGTCGCACCGCTTAAGTCTTTTCTTAAGTCCACTTAGGTCTTTTCTTAAGTCGCGCCGCATAAGTCTTTTTTTTAAGTCGCACCGCTTAAGTCTTTTCTTAAGTCGCACCGCTTAAGTCTTTTCTTAAGTCGCACCGCTTAAGTCTTTTCTGTTATAAATAGTGGCTCTAGGGAACCATTCAAATTGAAACACACCCACCCACCGCCCACTAAAATGAGCACTTGATTAGTAGGTCCATAAAAGGTTTCTTCTGACAAATTAACTGAACCAATTAACCGGAGACATTGAAATTACTTGGGGGTAGGGCTATAAATGGGAAAGACACGATTAAGCTACAGCAAAGTCAGACAATTAGCGTCACTGAAATGTATGGATGATTCATTGAGTTTTTGTTACAGTGTGGCAAATAATTTTGTGTGAGTCAAACTGTTTTTTCAAGTTCTTTTTTACGCTTCTTCAACTCTTGAGTTGGAAAAATTCTGAAACCAAGTTTTGGTACTACTATGATAGAGTGGTCCCTTGAAAATAACCAGGTCCCTTGAGAATAAGACACCTAGAGCTCTCAAATCGTTTAATAATTATGATTACGCCTTTCAGAAAGATATGTCGCAGTTTATTTTCAAACAAATTTCATGTTTTGTTACCTCTTAAAAGCTCCCCCTCAACATTTTAAGGTTGAAAATTAAAAAAAAACGCCAATAGTGGGTTTTGATGTCAAATAAGTCAACCCAATTATATGGTTGTTGAACCGTAAAATAAAGTAAAGCGAGCAAACTTCAATATATAAACAATAGTGATTACAATTTTCAATCTGAAAAGTTTCTGGCTGAACATATTTTGAAAGATTTTTAAATGAATAATTTATACACAAATTAGTTTTCAAAATAATAACATGCGAAATGCATGCGGGACCTCTCTATCATAGTTGCTTTTTCGAGTGATCACTCTATCATAGTAGTACCAAAATTTTACTGGCGGAAAATCAAATTTCAACCTCGTTTAAGTAAAAGCACACAAAAATAAGTTTGAATTTTCCCACAGCCGAATAAATTTATTTGATGGACAAATAAAGCTTCTTAGATATCTTCAGGTTTATTTGTCAATATCAAGTGAACAAAGTGATAGAAATTGTTTAAAGTTGGATCAAATTGTTCTATATATTTTATCTTTTTCAGCTCGTTTCCTACATATTACCGGTTTTAAAAAATGAATGATCGAATTTGACAACGAGCTTATAATTGAAAATTTTTTAGAATCAAAATTTTTAATTTGACTAATTTCAGATACGAAATGCGTTTAAAATGATCCGACATCAGGATAGATATCAATCAAATTATTCAAGGAAATGTGATCGAATGTTCTTCCAAAACGTTGAGATATTAAATAAAGTTAAGTTCAACCTGATTTGCTGAGGGAAAATTGGTGGCTAATCTGTTTACCTTGAACTATCTTCGTTTTAGTAGTCAAGGGCAGGTCTAGTAATTTCACTCGGATAAAGGAGACGATTAGATTGACGGTCGGTCAAAGAGCTGGCTGCTGGTGGGTTCGAAGTTACCCGCACCGGAGTTCCATGGATAATAATCGATTATATTGAATTTTCGTGGTCTGTCTCAATAAATTTCGATAATAATCGATTAAAATCAATTAAAAATGGATTATATTGAAACTATTTTTCAAATCAATAAAATCCGTATATAATCAATTATAATCGATTATAATCGATTATTTTTGAATAAAAATGAAACTTCTTTTCGAGGCAAAATAATCCATTTTTAATCGATTATAGTCGATTATAATTGCAAGTTTCTTCTTTTAATTTTTCAGAAAAGATGATACCAATGTCAGTTGCTTAAATTGGAATAAATTCTCTTCAGTATAATTTCATAAGTTTTTTTTGAACACTTTTTTTCAAATTTTTGAGAAAAAAAATTGAAATTGTGCGACCTCAAATTGATTTTTGCCCCAAACATGACAAAATATGACTGCATGTTTTTAGGAAAACTTTGTAATTTTACATTTTAAACATGCTTTTTTCTTCTACACATAGATAGAACTGAAGATAGAATAGCCTAATTAACGAAATAAAATAGATTATAATGGATTTTCTTGACAAAATAATCGATTATATTAGATGACTGCACGTTTTTAGGAAAACTTTGTAATTTGACATTTTAAACATGCTTTTTTCTTCCAGACATAGATAGAACTGAAGTTAGAATAGCCTAATTAACGAAATAAAATGGATTATAATGGATTTTCTTGACAAAATAATCGATTATGTTAGAGAAAAAATTGGATTTTAATGGATTATAATGGATTTTATTTTTCGAAAAAAATCGATTTTAATGACCACATAATCGATTACGTGGTCTAAATTTGCCACAACAATGGATTATAATGACAACATTTTAGACAACATTTTTCCATTATAATCGATTATGATCCATGGAACTCCGGTGCGGGTATATCCAGATCCCCCAATCCACTCTTTGCCGTTGTTGGAAATGAAACGAACTGAAAGCATTCCATTTATTGAGAAACATCCAAAATGTAAGCAATTAGTAAATTCGAAATGTACATACCGGTGCTAAGTAAATGAAACGACAGGACTCTATTACGGCAAATAAGCCTTAAAAAGTTTGAAAGGAACAGTAGGAAGTTAATCGGTTTCTTTTTTCTCAGAAAAACAATCAGGTAATTTTGAGTAGCCTTGTCTGAAAGTCCCACCAAGTTGATTGGTGATACAAAACAAATAGGCCCACGCTCGTTTAAAACTTTTTGCATTTAGTAACGATAGCACAAAAGAGGCCGGGAAAAATATTAAATGGAGTCAATGATACTGCAATTTTTATGGGTGTTTGGTTTTAAGAGATTTCAGACGTTAAATTTTTTTGGTGGAATAGGAAAACAATTTGTGACCGTTGATTGAACAGAAACGTGTGCACTAATTATCCATTTGCTTTGCAAAAACAAACAGATGCTCTTTAATTTAGGCTAACTTTTTAATTTCACGCCTTCGAAATTGCTCACCCGGGTCAAACTGGTCGATATATGATCAGACCGAAGTCGTTCGACCAAATCAGGGTCGAACTAGGGTCAAATCAGTGCCGAACTAGGTACGAAACCAGCTTGAAGTTGGGTCGAATTAGGATCAAAAATCGGCAAATGTCTACAAACCTAGATGCTACTGGGCTCTTTTCCAGTTCCCCCTTTCAAAATACCGAGTTTTATGTTTGTTTTACGTGTTAATACGGCTAAATGCGTGATGTTACGCTATAAATATCAAAAAACAAATCTGTTCACAGTTGTCGATTTGTTCAACACGCCAAATTTCATTGCATTATGAACGTTAAATAAGCTTTTCAAAATTGAGTTTGAAAGGGGGGGAACTGGAACAGAGCCAGCTACTGAAATGTTGGTTGGAAACCAAATTGAGTTTTAACCAAAAGGTCGCAACAGTTTGAACGTGCTTCAGTCTACTTTTCTTCAGTCGAAGATTTTTTTGCTCGAGCTTGGTACTCGTATTTTTTTTCGGTCGGACTCCAGTCAAACATTTTATGCTCGGTCGAACTTGAGTCTGATCACAAATTTTTTTAGTCGTGTGGCTCGAATCATAGATTGTTTCGATCGAATGCTTCGAATCACAATTTTTTGGGGTCGAATAGGTCTGTCTGATCACAAGTCGACCAATTTGACCCGGGCAGGTGTCGAATTAAACTCACGTTTAAAAAAGGCACCAAGAGTTTCGAATTTTTGTCAAAAATCTGTAAACAAGGAAATAAACTTAAGATAAAATTGTTTTATGGCTCTACAATAACACAATCGTGCGCTTCTTAAAACGCGCAACATTTAATAATGCGACAATTATTGAAATTCCACTGCAAGCTGGAGGCGTTTTCGGATTGTTCGTGTTTCTAAATGGTTTCCAGGCCGCCAAAACAGATTTTAATTGCATACTAGAGAGTCCAAAAATAGAAAACTTACCAGGCTCCGAAAGATCCTGCAGTTATATAAAGAAAATTTGCTGCTCTAGAAAAATATTTTGCTCAGTTTTGCCCTCCAGCAAACATGCGGTTGTTAGAAAAAATTTACACTTAGCATAACAGAAAAAAAACAAGAATCGCATGAATTTGAGTCGGGTAAGCTCAGTCTTTGAGGAGTTTCCATTCGCTTAACTTCTTGCAAGTACCATTATAGCTGTGTTTTTCGGAGAAAAAGAAGTTCAGAAATTATTCATGATCTTCAACAGATTTCTGAAGAAAGGGTTAAGTTCTGCCGTATGATTGAAATCCTGCTCTCTGTTATTAGTTTATTTCATTGAAATATCTGCGTGTCTTGTAGTGTCTTAAGTTAATGCTTTCCCCATTGCAATTAGATCATTCTGCTTATTGACCCGCCTTCATTTTAAATATTCTGCGCTAGCAGGAAAGATGCGACATAAAAGCGCAGTAAACGAGTGCAATTATTCCCCCTTTCAAAATACTGAGTTTTATGTTTGTTTCACGTGTTGTTACGGCTAAATGCGTGATGTTACGCTATAAAATATGAAAAACAAATCTGTTCACAGTTGTCGATTTGTTCACCACGCCAAATTTCATTGCATTATGACAACGTTGAATAAGCTTTTCAAAATTGAGTTTGATAGGGGGGAACTGGAACAGAGCCAGCTACTGAAATGTTGGTTTGAAACCAATTTGAGTTTTAACCAAAAGGTCGCAACAGTTTGAACGTGATTCAGTCTACTTTTCTTCAGTCGTAGATTTTTTCGCTCGAGCTTGGTACTCATAATTTTTTTTGGTCGGACTCCAGTCAAAAATTTTATGCTCGGTCGAACTTTAGTCTGATCACAAATGTTTTTAGTCTGGTGGCTCAAATCATAGATTGTTTCAATCGAATGCTTCGAATCACAATTTCTTTTGGGTCCAATAGGTCTGATCACAAGTCGACCAGTTTGAACCGGGCAGGTGTTGAATTAAACTCCCGTTAAAAAAAGACATCAGGAGTTTCGAACTTTTGTCAAAAATCTGTAAACAAGGAAATAAACTTAAGATGAAATTGTTTTATGGCTCTACAATAACGCGCAACACCTAATAATGCGACAATTATCAAATTACCACTGCAAACTGAGGCGTTTTGGGATTGTTCGTGTTTCTAAACGGTTTCTAGGCCGCCAAAACAGATTTTAATTGCATACTAGAGAGTCCAAAAATAGAAAACTTACCAAGCTCCGAAGGATCCTGCAGTTATATAAGCAAAATTGCTGCTCTAGAAAATCATTTTGCTCAGTTTCGCCCTCCAGCAAACATCCGGTTGTTAGAAAAAATTTACACTTAGCATAACAGAAAAAAAACAAGAATCGCATGAATTTGAGTCGGGTAAGCTCAGTCTTTGAGGAGTTTCCATTCGCTTAACTTCTTGCAAGTACCATTATAGCTGTGTTTTTCGGAGAAAAAATTTCAGAAATTATTCATGAACTTCATCAGATTTCTGAAGAAAGGGTTAAGTTCTGCCGTATGATTAAAATCCTGCTTTCTGTTATTAGTTTATTTCATTGAAATGTCTGCGTGTCCTTGTAGTGTCTTAAGTTAATGATTTCCCCATTGCAATTAGATCATTCTGCTTATTGCTCCGCCTTCATTTTAAATAATCTGCGCTAGCAAAAAACGATGCGACATAAAAACGCAGTAAACGAGTGCAACTATTAAATTTGGAAAAAAAAACAAAAAACGGGGCCGGCAGGAGGCGGATCAATTAGCAGAATGGTCTAAGAACAGAAAGTGTCCCAGAACAGGAAAACAGAAAATTAATTACTTAATAAAATTACGAAAATTGATAAAATTACCAAGAAAGTGAATACATGATGCATGAAGTGAATATTTTCATCAATTTTTTTATTAGTTTTTTTTTAAAATCTCAATTACAATACTCAAAAATGTATATAAATTTCGTTTGTTTGTTAATATTGACAATTCTTATACTTCATTCACTGATTAGTTTATAAAAGTTAGTTTTTCTTCTGTTATTCTGCTCTTGGATCGATTCTGCACTTAGACCATTCTGCCTATTGACTGACCACCGGGCCGATTTTTTACAATCTCGATCTTGTAACAGAAACGTAATAACATGGACTTTTTATCAGATTTGATAAACAAAATTGATTGACAGATCTAATGACGCCAGTTAGTTTGGTTAAAGACAAGGATTTCACGGTGGAATCCCTCATAGGCGAAGGACCAAATTCTCGAAAATATAAATCAGCCAAATATATATATCAGAATTCTAAGACTTGGAAAGAAATCGTGATTATTTTAACGGAAGTAAGCATTTCCAGGGACTTAATAATAATTTTGGCCGTATATGAAAACGGCAGAAATATGCAAAATTTTCAAATTGTCACTGACCGCCGGCGAATTGGAACAAATTTTATATTTTAAGGGTTTCGTAATAAACCAAGCAAAACATTGCTTCATTCAATTTCTTTCAGTTTTTGTTTTCGATACTTTGCCCATGAGTTTTTTGCCCATGAAAATAGCCCCCGGATTTCACGGTTTCTCAGCGTGGTGTTGTTTGCTTTAACTGTTTCCTCTTCGGTTACGTAGCAAAAAAGTAGACGAGTCATAAATTACACACATCATAAAGTAGGCAGCTACTATATTAACCAACAAGGATCGAGAACAAGATGCAAACGTAGGAATTAAATAATTTATAATTTTTATTTCAAGAGTTTGCTTCCTGTTCTTGATTCGGGTTGGTTAATATAGCCTTCGACTACTTTTTTACCGGAATGAAACAAAGGTTGTCTACGTTTTGACCGCACTCCTTCTACTTCGGTTCTTCCACTAATTTTATCTTATCCTAATTGATTTATTACATTGTGGTCTGATAAAAAGTAGGTTTGGTAAAAATAAAACTAACTCTCCAGACTGAAAAAAATCTGATTAAAAAACTAACCAATAGGAGTTTTTTTCTTCTGCCTCAGAAAATTCTTGTTTGTAAGATATTTTGAATGAACTGAAATGATTAAATGCGATTAAAACATTTCAATTTGATACATTAAGGTAGCTTATTTTTTTATTGAAGTTTCAAACCCGACAGATTTGGTAACTTTTAAGCAAATCTATTGAAGATAAACTGAACGTAAGTGAAAAAATTTTAACCACCTAAGTTTGTTTCGACAAAGTTCGTTTTTGCTCCTTATTGTCAGTTAGACTTTAAAATATAATATGCAAATTGTTCGATTCATTGAATGAACGTAACTGTTTGAGTAACAAAACAGTTTCAGTTACAGTTCGAGTTATAGTTGCTCTTTTGAACAGCCATAACATCAAACAACTCCTACAGTAATTAAGACGACAAAAAGTCACTGCAACACTTGACAAACCGATTGATATCGGACATCAGCCCGACGGGTCTAGGAGAACAAGCCGACGGGACTTCAAACCGAAGGGACTTCAAGCCGAAATTAAAACTTTACAAGCACCCCAAAACGCTATTTTATCATCTGCAAAGTGTTGCTTTTCTAAAACTTTGGCAAATTTAGTCCATAATAAGCGTTATTCATGACAACGCACCACTTGTGATTCGCATCCGTTAATAACATCAGCCAGTTTTTGAAATGCATAAATTATAAACATGAAAAATGTCTCCAACCATGTTTTACTTTTCAACTTTCCGGAACATCATTTGGAAGCTTAATTTATATGCAAACGCCAATAACTAGTGAAGAAAGATCATGAAATTCAGAACTTCTTCAAAAAAGTTTTCAAATTGCTCATATTTCACGACTTTATAAGATATTATTCGGCTTGAAGTCCCTAATTTTACAATTCGGCTTGAAGTCCCGTCGGCTTGATGTCCGGCACCCCAGCCCGACGAGATATCAAGCTAAAATTTCATCAAATTATGCAAATTTTGCTTATGTACATATTTGCTAAATTTAATAGGGTGCCGAACATCAAGCCGACGGAACTTCAAGCCAAATCGTAGAATGAATGGACTTCAAGCCGACAATTTTCTCATCAAGTCATGAAATATGATTAATTTGATAACGTTTCTGAATAATTACTCTATTTTATGATCTTCCATGAAATTTATGATGCTTAGGAAAGTTGAAAAGTAAAACACGGTTGAAGGCAATTTTCTTGTTTATAATTTATGCATTTCGAAAACAGGCTAATATTTTTAACGGATGCTAATCCTATGTGACTTATTGTCATGAATAACGCCTACTCTGGTCTAAACTTGCCTAAAATTTTTAAAAGCAACGTTATGCAGATAAAAAATAGTGGTTTGAGGTGTATGATAAGTTTAAATTTCGGCCTGAAGTCCCTTCGGCTTGAAATCCCGTCGGCTTTTTGTCCTAGACCCAATTTGATATAGATATCTTATATATTTAAATAAAACAATAGGATCAAACGGAGGTGGAGCAATAAGCAGAATGGTCTAAAAAAGGAATGGATTCAAAAGTAGAAAAACAGAAAATAATTAACTTTTTTCGACTTTATACGAGCTCATTGACAAAACAATTATCAGAATTGTCAATCATACCAAGAAAATCAATAAATTATGCATGAATGGAATAATTTCCTTAAAAATTTTTATTGAAACTTTTAACAAAATATTGATTAATTTACTCAAATTATGCATAAAATATTAGTTGTTTGGTGATAAGGTCTATTCTTATACTTAATTTACCGATTAGCTTATAAGAATTACCGTTTTTCTGCTCTTGAACCCATTCTGCTTTTAGACCATTCTGCTTATTGACTGGCTACCAGATCAGCCGTATAAATTCCCGCCTCCAATCCTTTTTACGAAAGAAAACATGGATTTGTAGAAGAGAAGATGAACTCATACGAACACAATCTCGCATACAGAATTTGAAAGCCAACTTTATTTCTTCGTTTGTATGAAATGCATACTTTATACAGAATTGTTTTTCAGAACTAATAAATGCTTAGTGAGGGCATTCTACGGTAGGTCAGTCACAGGCGGGGGGGGGGGATTGTACGGTGGATCCTCCCAAAATTCATAAAATCATCAAGAAATTTTTGAATGTGTTTCTATATCGTATTAACAGGTAAAAATCAATTTAGGAAGATATTCATTTCTTGCATATTTAAGCTTATAAAAATATTTAGATAAAAATATATAATGTATGCATTTCAAGCGAAAATGATTTTTTTCAATGAACCTGTCATACCTCAACGTATGATCTTCTAATTCCAGAATCCAAATGGATCGGCAAACAGATATTCTAATGCAAAGCGAGATAAAACAACTAGTTTGAACCAATGTTAATTCATGGTCTGACCGTTCATTCGGTCATTATTTGAGAGAAGGTATCTCAAGGTCGGTTGACCAGCTATATGTATGATTATATCATACATCATCATAAAACATATGTATAAATATATATAACTAAGTTTTGTCGGTTCATGCCGGATGACAGAACCTCTTCAATGTACAATATTATTGGTTGAAAGTGTTTTGGAACCAATAAAATTTCAATTTTGACGATTCATGTCAGATAGCTGCTGACGTGTTGTATGTGGGATTCAGGTTATGTCGACAAATCTAGGTATCAGCGAAAACTAATATAATAATTCTAGTGGGTATCGCAGTAAACGCATGCAGCGAAATAAGATTCTGTTATTGTATTCCGCGTCAGAAATTTTAAACTGGTTAAAAAATTCAAAAAAAAACATGTAAATAAAATTTGAAATTTTTTTGTAAAAAAAAAATTTCTATTTTACAACTTTCTTCTAAGAAAAGTCACTATTTTAAAACTTTCCTATGAGAAAAAGTCCCTATCTTGTAACATTCTTAGATCCTAATTTTGTAAGAAGTTCAAAGATTGTCTAAAAATAAGTTTTAAGATAGCGACCTTTGATCAATCTGGGAATATATATATATATATATATATATATATATATATATATATATATATATATATATATATATGGCTATTTTTCCATCGAAAATGGTTCTAGGACTGGAAAAGTCAGGGAATCAACTCACCCAAGACTGGCCAGCAAAAATGAAATTAAACACTACACAAAAATATAGAGTCAACTATGAAATCTTCTGTTTCGTGAACTGTGATTGCTACTTTGGAGGTGATTTGCTTACGGTTGTTTTCTTTCAGATCTTTGTGGTGACAATTCTTGACGAAATTTGTTTTTTTTTCTTTTTGAAATAGCTTTAGTTTCTGTTCTCTACTTTTTGAATGAGAAGAGCGCCATGGGCTATTTACTTTTTCCAGTGGCGTCCTAATTTCCTGAAAAAGGGCAGAAAAGGGGCAAAAAATATACCTCGGTGACTTGGACGTTTTCTGTTCAGCAGTTTTTCAGAAGATGTTAGAAACAAAAAGGGGGTTTCTTACAGACTATTTTAATTCATCTCTACTTTCAGTTATGACCCCTTGAAACAAAATGTTTTCTTCGAGTTTCGATTTTTTCGTTGCAATTATTCGAAAGATTTGATAGCATGAAATGCATCTGGCCTTTATATCATCTCTTATTCAGAGTAGTTATAGAGAACTGGTTTAATTCATTGTAAATGCAGACTTTTTCTTGCAACTTTAGAAGAACTATGGCTTTAGAACCAACAAACTTTCTTCGACGAACGGACAGTCGAAGTTAAAAGTGTATTCAAAACAACCAAATATTAAAAAACAAACTTAGGATCAAATTTGGTCGTTTGTTTGGATTTAGAGTGGATTGTTGTTAATGATGCTTTCCTTGTCTCAGTGCCGTCCAATAAAAAACTTTCTCTGTGCCGTCCAATAAAAAACTTTCTCAGTGCCGTCCAATAAAAAACTTTCTCAGTGCCGTCCAATAAAAAACTTTCTCAGTGCCGTCCAATAAAAAACTTTCTCAGTGCCGTCCAATAAAAAACTTTCTCAGTGCCGTCCAATAAAAAACTTTCTCAGTGCCGCTCAAAAAAGCTGACCATTTTTTTGGGTCAGTCAATGATAAGCGAAACCTTCTCGCGTGAAAAGGCCACGAACTTTTGAGAATTTAAGGTTTTTTCTAAAAACTCAGTCTGCTCGCAAGTTCATTGTGGTCATGGGTCACGAAATGCAGTCGGAACCTGTAGTTGGCATCTCAAGCGAATGCAGGTTAGATAGATGTACCAGATGTGCACATGGAAAAGCCTATTGTAACCCAATTTTCCTTTTCCTTCTTCGCAATGCCTCTTTGTAATGAATGCCGCTGTATATAAACTCAAAGGGATCACTGCCACGGGCAGCCGTCGAAAGATGACGTATTCTACACTCAGGCATTGAACTTTTCTGGCAAAAGTTCAAAATTTCTGTTTAATATTTTTTGTCGATAAATTTAACAATTTTAGACGTGGTCGACGGAGTATGTTCTTGTTTACTTGCTTCAGTCAAAATCAAAAACCATGAACAAGAGGCGACGGGAAATGTAATCATGGCCAAAAAACAGCGTGTTTGTTTTAATTGTTCTTCCCTTGTGTGAATGCTCTTCAAATAGATTGATGTAAATTTTTAGATTTTTTTGCTGAAAAAAAAAATAAGTTTGATTGAAAAGGTCAGCTTGGAGTCTATTCTTGAAAAAGGTTTCTTCTTAGCTGAGAACTAACTAAAAACTTCCTTAAAACTAATTAAAAATTTAGGAATCACACCTGCTAGCAAATTTTAAACTCTCCTCTAACGAAATTTTTTTTTTTCGTTTTTCTTTGACAAAATCTAAATCAAAAGTGTTTTTTTTTATCTACCAACTCATAATAAAGCCTATAGATTCTAAAGCCCAGAACTGTTGATGACTATCATTGTGGTGATTTTATTAAACTTTTGGTAATTTTTTTGAATGATGATACAATTTTTAGCAGTATTCAGCACTCTTGACAAAGCTTAATGATAATAATGCTTTAAATTAGACAACTTAAGTAAAATGTTGTGGTAGTTCACGCAAAAGGAAAAAGCTTTCTTACTGAAAATTCAACAGGATAGATCCTGAATTAAGAGCTGACAGTTTGGTGTTCATAATCGTACGATATTTGATTGTGAGAAAGTTTGGTTTTCATAATTAATCGACAGATTGATATATATAAATTAAAATTTAGACAGTTTATGAAAAAAAATTTGGTACTAGCGCTTGCAACTGTTTTGCCTTAAATCCTTGTTGTTGTTCCGACTTTCGTAACGAAAGTAACGGAAAATTTGTACTCGGGTGGGTTTTTTACTTCAGACAAATTTCGACTTTTAAACTAGCCATTTTTCACGGAATTTTTTTTTAATTCGAAAGGTATTGTTGTCCTGAGCTTGAATTTGAAACGATATTTTAACTTTGATCATTTTTGTAAAGTTTTTGGGGTTTAAAGATTGCCATTTTGGCCAATTTGGGACAATTAACGCGCGATATATTTCGCGCTACGCGTAAGCGGAGTTTTAATTCATTTTGGAAGTCGTTTCAAATTGGTTGAAAGAAGCTCATTTGCCATAATTGATTTGTTACAAGGAGCGAAGTCTGTCCTTATGTATTTTATATGGCGTGTGGGGGATGATTTTTTTTGGCGTGTGGGGAAATGACTTTCACAAAAAATCTCAAATTTAAAAACAAAAGTTCATTTCATTTTATTACATTTAATCTTTTTATGTTATTACTGCTTCATAAACCTTACAAGGCAGTCGGAACTTACAAGGCTTCGCCTTGATAAGAGCAGACATGCTGTTCTGACTTTCGAAATTTTATGCTCAGTATGTTTTTTTTTATATTTCAGTCAATTTTCGCCGATCGAAATGATAGTTTTCGACAAAAATGTTTCATACCCCATTAAAGATATTGAATTCCTGATTTCGAATCTAAGAAGATATTATTTTACCCCTTAATTTTTTTTGTAAAATTCTGGGGGTTGAAAATTGCCAAATTGGTCATGTTCTGGTCAAAATTATGCGCACTTTGAAAAATTTATTCAAATTGATAAGAGCGTAACGCGAACTAATTACGCGTGGCGAATTATCCCGCACAACAAAATTGTTCCAAATTGAATTTAGGCTAGTTAATTGGATTGGTCGTAATAATTTCATACGACTCAACATTCCACGTTTTGATATTGTCCAAATTTTTTAAATTTTCAATCTTTTTTTTCCAAAAACTATTCGATATGAATTAAGGGGCAGTCGGAACTTTCAGGACTTTGCCCTGACATACAAGCAGTCTTGTTTCTCTTACAGTTTTGTTGCCTTGTGCTAAAGCAAAAATTGTGACTAATTTGATTGTTCACTACATATGTGACATTTGTGATGAATTTTGTATAATTGGAAGCTTTATCGATGTATTTGGCGTATTCAAGCAATTGATCGTTTTCTTCTCCATTAGTTTAAAGTTCAGTTTGGTTATTTATTTTTTGAAACCAAAAAGTAGCCTCGTTCTGGTGTTGAAGTTCAGAATTTTTTCTTTGATCGAGTTAGAAACATTAGATATTTTAGATTGATTAGAAGGTTCAACTAAAATTAAATTTCTAAAAACGCATTCTAACAAGAAAAAAAAAAATTGAGCGTACAATTTTTCTTAGTTAATTTTAGAAGAAAAGCGTTTTAAAACAATTAGAATTAGTCAGCATAAAATAAATTTAAAATGAAAAAATTACCCTTTACAAAATCTCAAACTTGAAATTAATTGCCTGCTTTCTGCCTTTTTTCAGCTTTTCTACGAACTCCAAAATTATGAAATTTGACTTTTTCGTCCGACTCAAAAAAATATCATCGACAACAAATTAGTAGATATCACTAACTATGTTACCTTGAATGTTAATAACAGATCCCGAGCTCTCATTGACAATGGAGTAGAAATCACTAATTGCTCAATTGTAATATACTCAAAATAAACCTGAGCCAAAAAATCCTGAAAATTCACTCGAGCTCTTGTTTCATTTGCACTAGTGTACGGTGGCTTAAAATATCAAAAGTTACTTTGGTGAAATTATACGGTAATTGAAAATAACCATTAGTTTTACAATGAAAGAAGTAAATAAGGAAAAATTGATTGAGTCGAGCATGTTGTTCAAGATCTTCAAGTTCAATTGAGGATAACAAAAACTGATTTTTGTTAAGTTCCTCATTCAACTAAAAAGTACAATAAGAAAAAATTTTATACATTAGTTCAGTGTCAATAAATATCTTTTTGGTTAAACTCTCATTTCAAGTGTAAAAAATTGTGGAAAAAAATAGTTTTTCATGGTTTTGATTACTAGGTAGATAATAAGTGCTTTATTGTTTCTTTTTTAGCAATACATTACAGTGTAATGCTTTTTTCATCATCGGTTAGCAAAATTTGAGTATGTATATTGGTTGATAGGTTCAATCGCTTCAGTTTTATAAAATTTCATGATCACCCTAGAGCTGTTTCAAAATTCCACATAAATCTAGAATACTTCATGCAAAATTGAGGCCTAAAAACTTCGGCTTTCACCCTTGACGTCCTAGAAAAACGTCAATTAATCTATCAGTTTTCTAAAATCTTAGCTTTCTTACAGTTTTGTTGACTTGTGCTGAAGCAAAAATTGTGACTAATTTGATTGTTCACTACATATGTGACATTTGTGATGAATTTTGTATAATTGGAAGCTTTATCGATGTATTTGGCGTATTCAAGCAATTGATCGTTTTCTTCTCCATTAGTTTAAAGTTCAGTTTGGTTATTTATTTTTTGAAACCAAAAAGTAGCCTCGTTCTGGTGTTGAAGTTCAGAATTTTTTCTTTGATCGAGTTAGAAACATTAGATATTTTAGATTGATTAGAAGCTTCAACTAAAATTAAATTTCTAAAAACGCATTCTAGCAAAAAAAAAATAATTGAGCGTACAGTTTTTCTTAGTTAATTTTAGAAGAAAAGCGATTTAAAACAATTAGAATTAGTCAGCATAAAGTAAATTTAAAATGAAAAAATTACCCTTTACAAAATCTCAAACTTGAAATTAATTGCCTGCTTTCTGCCTTTTTTCAGCTTTTCTACGAACTCCAAAATTATGAAATTTGACTTTTTCGTCCGACTCAAAAAAATATCATCGACAACAAGTTAGTAGATATCACTAACTATGTTACCTTGAATGTTAATAACAGATCCCGAGCTCTCATTGACAATGGAGTAGAAATCACTAATTGCTCAATTGTAATATACTCAAAATAAACCTGAGCCAAAAAATCCTGAAAATTCACTCGAGCTCTTGTTTCATTTGCACTAGTGTACGGTGGTTTAAAATATCAAAAGTAACTTTGGTGAAATTATACGGTAATTGAAAATAACCATTAGTTTTACAATGAAAGAAGTAAATAAGGAAAAATTGATTGAGTCGAGCATGTTGTTCAAGATCTTCAAGTTCAATTGAGGATAACAAAAACTGATTTTTGTTAAGTTCCTCATTCAACTAAAAAGAACAATAAGAAAAAATTTTATACATTAGTTCAGTGTCAATAAATATCTTTTTGGTTAAACTCTCATTTGAAGTGTAAAAAATTGTGGAAAAAAATAGTTTTTCATGGTTTTGATTACTAGGTAGATAATAAGTGCTTTATTGTTTCTTTTTTAGCAATACATTACATTGTAATGCTTTTTTCATCATCGCTTAGCAAAATTTGAGTATGTATATTGGTTGATAGGTTCAATCGCTTCAGTTTTATAAAATTTCATGATCACCCTAGAGCTGTTTCAAAATTCCACATAAATCTAGAATACTTCATGCAAAATTGAGGCCTAAAAACTTCGGCTTTCACCCTTGACGTCCTAGAAAAACGTCAATTAATCTATCAGTTTTCTAAAATCTTAGCTTTCTTACAGTTTTGTTGACTTGTGCTGAAGCAAAAATTGTGACTAAATTGATTGTTCACTACATATGTGACATTTGTGATGAATTTTGTATAATTGGAAGCTTTATCGATGTATTTGGCGTATTCAAGCAATTGATCGTTTTCTTCTCCATTAGTTTAAAGTTCAGTTTGGTTATTTATTTTTTGAAACCAAAAAGTAGCCTCGTTCTGGTGTTGAAGTTCAGAATTTTTTCTTTGATCGAGTTAGAAACATTAGATATTTTAGATTGATTAGAAGCTTCAACTAAAATTAAATTTCTAAAAACGCATTCTAACAAGAAAAAAAAAATTGAGCGTACAGTTTTTCTTAGTTAATTTTAGAAGAAAAGCGTTTTAAAACAATTAGAATTAGTCAGCATAAAATAAATTTAAAATGAAAAAATTACCCTTTACAAAATCTCAAACTTGAAATAAATTGCCTGCTTTCTGCCTTTTTTCAGCTTTTCTACGAACTCCAAAATTATGAAATTTGACTTTTTCGTCCGACTCAAAAAAATATCATCGACAACAAGTTAGTAGATATCACTAACTATGTTACCTTGAATGTTAATAACAGATCCCGAGCTCTCATTGACAATGGAGTAGAAATCACTAATTGCTCAATTGTAATATACTCAAAATAAACCTGAGCCAAAAAAATCCTGAAAAGTCACTCGAGCTCTTGTTTCATTTGCACTAGTGTACGGTGGTTTAAAATATCAAAAGTAACTTTGGTGAAATTATACGGTAATTGAAAATAACCATTAGTTTTACAATGAAAGAAGTAAATAAGGAAAAATTGATTGAGTCGAGCATGTTGTTCAAGATCTTCAAGTTCAATTGAGGATAACAAAAACTGATTTTTGTTAAGTTCCTCATTCAACTAAAAAGTACAATAAGAAAAAATTTTATACATTAGTTCAGTGTAAATAAATATCTTTTTGGTTAAACTCTCATTTCAAGTGTAAAAAATTGTGGAAAAAAATAGTTTTTCATGGTTTTGATTACTAGGTAGATAATAAGTGCTTTATTGTTTCTTTTTTAGCAATACATTACAGTGTAATGCTTTTTTCATCATCGGTTAGCAAAATTTGAGTATGTATATTGGTTGATAGGTTCAATCGCTTCAGTTTTATAAAATTTCATGATCACCCTAGAGCTGTTTCAAAATTCCACATAAATCTAGAATACTTCATGCAAAATTGAGGCCTAAAAACTTCGGCTTTCACCCTTGACGTCCTAGAAAAACGTCAATTAATCTATCAGTTTTCTAAAATCTTAGCTTTCTTACAGTTTTGTTGACTTGTGCTGAAGCAAAAATTGTGACTAATTTGATTGTTCACTACATATGTGACATTTGTGATGAATTTTGTATAATTGGAAGCTTTATCGATGTATTTGGCGTATTCAAGCAATTGATCGTTTTCTTCTCCATTAGTTTAAAGTTCAGTTTGGTTATTTATTTTTTGAAACCAAAAAGTAGCCTCGTTCTGGTGTTGAAGTTCAGAATTTTTTCTTTGATCGAGTTAGAAACATTAGATATTTTAGATTGATTAGAAGGTTCAACTAAAATTAAATTTCTAAAAACGCATTCTAACAAGAAAAAAAATAATTGAGCGTACAGTTTTTCTTAGTTAATTTTAGAAGAAAAGCGATTTAAAACAATTAGAATTAGTCAGCATAAAGTAAATTTAAAATGAAAAAAATTACCCTTTACAAAATCTCAAACTTGAAATTAATTGCCTGCTTTCTGCCTTTTTTCAGCTTTTCTACGAACTCCAAAATTATGAAATTTGACTTTTTCGTCCGACTCAAAAAAATATCATCGACAACAAGTTAGTAGATATCACTAACTATGTTACCTTGAATGTTAATAACAGATCCCGAGCTCTCATTGACAATGGAGTAGAAATCACTAATTGCTCAATTGTAATATACTCAAAATAAACCTGAGCCAAAAAATCCTGAAAATTCACTCGAGCTCTTGTTTCATTTGCACTAGTGTACGGTGGTTTAAAATATCAAAAGTAACTTTGGTGAAATTATACGGTAATTGAAAATAACCATTAGTTTTACAATGAAAGAAGTAAATAAGGAAAAATTGATTGAGTCGAGCATGTTGTTCAAGATCTTCAAGTTCAATTGAGGATAACAAAAACTGATTTTTGTTAAGTTCCTCATTCAACTAAAAAGTACAATAAGAAAAAATTTTATACATTAGTTCAGTGTAAATAAATATCTTTTTGGTTAAACTCTCATTTCAAGTGTAAAAAACTGTGGAAAAAAATAGTTTTTCATGGTTTTGATTACTGGGTAGATAATAAGTGCTTTATTGTTTCTTTTTTAGCAATACATTACATTGTAATGCTTTTTTCATCATCGCTTAGCAAAATTTGAGTATGTATATTGGTTGATAGGTTCAATCGCTTCAGTTTTATAAAATTTCATGATCACCCTAGAGCTGTTTCAAAATTCCACATAAATCTAGAATACTTCATGCAAAATTGAGGCCTAAAAACTTCGGTATTCACCCTTGACGTCCTAGAAAAACGTCAATTAACCTATCAGTTTTCTAAAAACTTAGCTTTCTTACAGTTTTGTTGACTTGTGCTGAATCAAAAATTGTGACTAATTTGATTGTTCACTACATATGTGACATTTGTGATGAATTTTGTATAATTGGAAGCTTTATCGATGTATTTGGCGTATTCAAGCAATTGATCGTTTTCTTCTCCATTAGTTTAAAGTTCAGTTTGGTTATTTATTTTTTGAAACCAAAAAGTAGCCTCGTTTTGGTGTTGAAGTTCAGAATTTTTTCTTTGATCGAGTTAGAAACATTAGATATTTTAGATTGATTAGAAGGTTCAACTAAAATTAAATTTCTAAAAACGCATTCTAACAAGAAAAAAAATAATTGAGCGTACAGTTTTTCTTAGTTAATTTTAGAAGAAAAGCGATTTAAAACAATTAGAATTAGTCAGCATAAAGTAAATTTAAAATGAAAAAAGTTACCCTTTACAAAATCTCAAACTTGAAATTAATTGCCTGCTTTCTGCCTTTTTTCAGCTTTTCTACGAACTCCAAAATTATGAAATTTGACTTTTTCGTCCGACTCAAAAAAATATCATCGACAACAAGTTAGTAGATATCACTAACTATGTTACCTTGAATGTTAATAACAGATCCCGAGCTCTCATTGACAATGGAGTAGAAATCACTAATTGCTCAATTGTAATATACTCAAAATAAACCTGAGCCAAAAAATCCTGAAAATTCACTCGAGCTCTTGTTTCATTTGCACTAGTGTACGGTGGTTTAAAATATCAAAAGTAACTTTGGTGAAATTATACGGTAATTGAAAATAACCATTAGTTTTACAATGAAAGAAGTAAATAAGGAAAAATTGATTGAGTCGAGCATGTTGTTCAAGATCTTCAAGTTCAATTGAGGATAACAAAAACTGATTTTTGTTAAGTTCCTCATTCAACTAAAAAGTACAATAAGAAAAAATTTTATACATTAGTTCAGTGTAAATAAATATCTTTTTGGTTAAACTCTCATTTCAAGTGTAAAAAATTGTGGAAAAAAATAGTTTTTCATGGTTTTGATTACTAGGTAGATAATAAGTGCTTTATTGTTTCTTTTTTAGCAATACATTACATTGTAATGCTTTTTTCATCATCGCTTAGCAAAATTTGAGTATGTATATTGGTTGATAGGTTCAATCGCTTCAGTTTTATAAAATTTCATGATCACGCTAGAGCTGTTTCAAAATTCCACATAAATCTAGAATACTTCATGCAAAATTGAGGCCTAAAAACTTCGCCTTTCACCCTTGACGTCCTAGAAAAACGTCAATTAACCTATCAGTTTTCTAAAATCTTAGCTTTCTTACAGTTTTGGTTGACTTGTGCTGAATCAAAAATTGTGACTAATTTGATTGTTCACTACATATGTGACATTTGTGATGAATTTTGTATAATTGGAAGCTTTATCGATGTATTTGGCGTATTCAAGCAATTGATCGTTTTCTTCTCCATTAGTTTAAAGTTCAGTTTGGTTATTTATTTTTTGAAACCAAAAAGTAGCCTCGTTTTGGTGTTGAAGTTCAGAATTTTTTCTTTGATCGAGTTAGAAACATTAGATATTTTAGATTGATTAGAAGGTTCAACTAAAATTAAATTTCTAAAAACGCATTCTAACCAAAAAAAAAATAATTGAGCGTACAGTTTTTCCTAGTTAATTTTAGAAGAAAAGCGATTTAAAACAGTTAGAATTAGTCAGCATAAAGTAAATTTAAAATGAAAAAATTACCCTTTACAAAATCTCAATCTTGAAATTAATTGCCTGCTTTCTGCCTTTTTTCAGCTTTTCTACGAACTCCAAAATTATGAAATTTGACTTTTTCGTCCAACTCAAAAAAATATCATCGACAACAAGTTAGTAGATATCACTAACTATGTTACCTTGAATGTTAATAACAGATCCCGAGCTCTCATTGACAATGGAGTAGAAATCACTAATTGCTGAATTGTAATATACTCAAAATAAACCTGAGCCAAAAAAATCCTGAAAATTCACTCGAGCTCTTATTTCATTTGCACTAGTGTACGGTGGTTTAAAATATCAAAAGTAACTTTGGTGAAATTATACGGTAATTGAAAATAACCATTAGTTTTACAATGAAAGAAGTAAATAAGGAAAAATTGATTGAGTCGAGCATGTTGTTCAAGATCTTCAAGTTCAATTGAGGATAACAAAAACTGATTTTTGTTAAGTTCCTCATTCAACTAAAAAGTACAATAAGAAAAAATTTGGTACATTAGTTCAGTGTAAATAAATATTTTTTTGGTTAAACTCTCATTTCAAGTGTAAAAAATTGTGGAAAAAAATAGTTTTTCATGGTTTTGATTACTAGGTAGATAATAAGTGCTTTATTGTTTCTTTTTTAGCAATACATTACATTGTAATGCTTTTTTCATCATCGCTTAGCAAAATTTGAGTATGTATATTGGTTGATAGGTTCAATCGCTTCAGTTTTATAAAATTTCATGATCACCCTAGAGATGTTTCAAAATTCCACATAAATCTAGAATACTTCATGCAAAATTGAGGCCTAAAAACTTCGGCTTTCACCCTTGACGTCCTAGAAAAACGTCAATTAACCTATCAGTTTTCTAAAATCTTAGCTTTCTTACAGTTTTGTTGACTTGTGCTGAAGCAAAAATTGTGACTAATTTGATTGTTCACTACATATGTGACATTTGTGATGAATTTTGTATAATTGGAAGCTTTATCGATGTATTTGGCGTATTCAAGCAATTGATCGTTTTCTTCTCCATTAGTTTAAAGTTCAGTTTGGTTATTTATTTTTTTAAACCAAAAAGTAGCCTCGTTCTGGTGTTGAAGTTCAGAATTTTTTCTTTGATCGAGTTAGAAACATTCGATATTTTAGATTGATTGGAAGGTTCAACTAAAATTAAATTTCTAAAAACGCATTCTAACAAGAAAAAAAAATAATTGAGCGTACAGTTTTTCTTAGTTAATTTTAGAAGAAAAGCGATTTAAAACAATTAGAATTAGTCAGCATAAAGTAAATTTTAAATGAAAAAATTACCCTTTACAAAATCTCAAACTTGAAATTATTTGCCTGCTTTCTGCCTTTTTTCAGCTTTTCTACGAACTCCAAAATTATGAAATTTGACTTTTTCGTCCGACTCAAAAAAATATCATCGACAACAAGTTAGTAGATATCACTAACTATGTTACCTTGAATGTTAATAACAGATCCCGAGCTCTCATTGACAATGGAGTAGAAATCACTAATTGCTCAATTGTAATATACTCAAAATAAACCTGAGCCAAAAAATCCTGAAAATTCACTCGAGCTCTTGTTTCATTTGCACTAGTGTACGGTGGTTTAAAATATCAAAAGTAACTTTGGTGAAATTATACGGTAATTGAAAATAACCATTAGTTTTACAATGAAAGAAGTAAATAAGGAAAAATTGATTGAGTCGAGCATGTTGTTCAAGATCTTCAAGTTCAATTGAGGATAACAAAAACTGATTTTTGTTAAGTTCCTCATTCAACTAAAAAGTACAATAAGAAAAAATTTTATACATTAGTTCAGTGTAAATAAATATCTTTTTGGTTAAACTCTCATTTCAAGTGTAAAAAATTGTGGAAAAAAATAGTTTTTCATGGTTTTGATTACTAGGTAGATAGTAAGTGCTTTATTGTTTCTTTTTTAGCAATACATTACATTGTAATGCTTTTTTCATCATCGCTTAGCAAAATTTGAGTATGTATATTGGTTGATAGGTTCAATCGCTTCAGTTTTATAAAATTTCATGATCACCCTAGAGCTGTTTCAAAATTCCACATAAATCTAGAATACTTCATGCAAAATTGAGGCCTAAAAACTTCGGCTTTCACCCTTGACGTCCTAGAAAAACGTCAATTAACCTATCAGTTTTCTAAAATCTTAGCTTTCTTACAGTTTTGTTGACTTGTGCTGAAGCAAAAATTGTGACTAATTTGATTGTTCACTACATATGTGACATTTGTGATGAATTTTGTATAATTGGAAGCTTTATCGATGTATTTGGCGTGTTCAAGCAATTGATCGTTTTCTTCTCCATTAGTTTAAAGTTCAGTTTGTTTATTTATTTTTTGAAACCAAAAATTAGCCTCGTTCTGGTGTTGAAGTTCAGAATTTTTTCTTTGATCGAGTTAGAAACATTAGATATTTTAGATTGATTAGAAGGTTCAACTAAAATTAAACTTCTAAAAACGCATTCTAACAAGAAAAAAAATAATTGAGCGTACAGTTTTTCTTAGTTAATTTTAGAAGAAAAACGATTTAAAACAATTGGAATTAGTCAGCATAAAGTAACTTTAAAATGAAAAAATTACCCTTTACAAAATCTCAAACATAAAATTAATTGCCTGCTTTCTGTCTTTTTTCAGCTTTTCTACGAACTCCAAAATTATGAAATTTGATTTTTCCTCCGACTCAAAAAAATATCATCGACAACAAGTTGGTAGATATCACTAACTATGTTACCTTGAATGTTAATAACAGATCCCGAGCTCTCATTGACAATGGAATAGAAATCACTAATTGCTCAATTGACTTCAGGAAAAACTGGCGGCGCGACCTAAAGAAAAACTGGCGGCGCAACTTAAAAAAAACTGGCGACTCAATAAAAGACTGCCGCGCGACTTGAGAAAAGATTGGCGACACGGCGCCACTCAAGAAGGGACTGGAGCGCGACTTGAGAAAAGATCGCCGGCGTGGCGCCACTCAAAAAAAGACTGGCGCGCGACTTGAGAAAAGATTGGCGGTGCGGCGCCAGTCAAGAAAAGACTGGCTCTCGACTTGAGAAAATATTGGCAGCGCGGCGCCACTCATTAAAAGACTGGCGCGCATTTTGAGAAAAGACTGGCGGCGCGACAAAAAACACATGAAAAAAACGTAAAGTTTTCGTATGTAGCGCCGGTTTTTACGTCGCGGCGGTATTTTGTTCTTTTTTTAGTCGCGCCGGTCTTGAACAGCCAAGTTTTGACCTAAACAGTCTGGAATTGTCAATATGAGTTCGCGCCAGTCACAATTTGCCAAACTGGGGCCAAGTCGGTTTTTTCTCAAGTCGCATTTTTCGACCGGTCAATACAATGAGCCGCGTTGCATGCTAAAAAATACTGTTCATTTTGATTTTTTGTCTATTGAAGCTCGAGTTACTGTTTTCGTTCAACAAAGAGTAAATAAATTTGATCAATTTCAGATAAATATCCGCAACGGTGGCTTTCTGGCCTCGGATTTTCATCAGTGTTTCCTCATATTCATTTTTTTGTCGAGAATTGCTTTTTAGCAGTTCTCACTGGCTGTCGCCATCAAAAAAAAGCTAGTCAATCAACTTCCATGTATGGAATTGGTATGGTGAGCGTTTTTTTTTACAAAAAGTTTTTCTCATTTTTTTAGTACGATACAGCGAAATTTATGTCATTCTGTGTAATTTGAGTAAACTTTTTCAGTCTGAGACCACATATTTTTAAGTTTTTTCAGTCTTTTCAGTGTCAGACCCCAAGCAGGAATTGACTACCTCTGTGAATCACAAGAATTATTAATGAAAAATATTTTTTTTCTTAAGTTGTAGTCAAGCAAAAACCAAATGGTTGGATTGTTTTTTTAAAAAACGGTCTAAGATTCTAATTTTTGTTGTATCTGATTTTTATTCATGAATTAAAACTATCAAAATGTAAATTTGAACTCTTATGAATTTCAGAAGCAACTACTTTTGAAATTTTTTCTCAAAATATGGCTATCGGAACAATTATTGCAAATGATTGTATTTGATATGAACTTTGATATGCACAATCTATCTCTGTCGATTAAAAACGAAAAGAAAAATATCGAAGTTTTTAAATTTTTGCTGGTGTAAGTTTACATATTTGAAATACTATGTTATGCACAAATTGTTTCTTCAATTTGGGAATTGGTGTTTGCTGTGGCAGCTGATTGATTGTTGCAACATGGTCCAATTATGTTCTGTTTCCATCTTGAGAGCATTCTGTTCAATTCTTTTCTGAACTTGGGGCTGCTGAAGCAGTAGAGGAAGAAATTGATTGAGCTGTTGCATACATTCAAAAATTCGTCCAAGGCATCTGCTATTACGTGTTTAACGTCACTAAAATAAAGTTCAATCGATGAAAAGCGCCTGAAACTTGTTTATGATTTTTTGTTATCAACTTTTTCAACTGGCATTTTTGGGTCTTTTTTGCAATTACACGGCTCAGCATATTATCCCGGGTTGACCAAAAATGCTAATCACACAGTTTTCATATATTAAAAAAAGCTAATCATAAACTTTTCATGCAATTCCATAAGTACAAAAAATTGCATGAAAGGTCTGTGATTAGTGATTTTTCTTATATGGTAGTTGTATGACTAGCATTTTTCCATAAACCAAAAAAAAAACTGGCTTTTTCAAGTTTAATTTTTCAAAATTTTTGGGATGTCTTTGTGACCGAAGACAAGTGACAAAAACCATTGTTTACTCAAAACTTGAGTCACCAAAGATGTAAATGATTGTCTCGCATTTACAATTCACACACATGTATCTTTGTTGTTTCTTATACAAATCATATACTGAAAGCATCAAACAAATAACTTTTGGCAAAATCTGATTTTAAATTATCAAATTTTGATCAAGGCATAAATAAACATGCCATACAAAAGAAATAGGATTTTTTAGCGTTTTTGAAAAACATTTCAGCAGAGAAACGGCAAAAAAAAACATTTTTTTGGAAAATGATGGTTTGAGAGCAAAATTTGATTTACGGTTGAAAAAAAAAAAAAACAATTTTGGGGCAATTTCAAAAATACTTGGAAAAATTTTTGCTGTCGCCATCAAAAAAAGCTAGTCAATCAACTTCCATGTATGGAATTGGTATGGTGAGCGTTTTTTTTTACAAAAAGTTTTTCTCATTTTTTTAGTACGATACAGCGAAATTTATGTCAAAACAAGGGAAAATTTCTTTGAATTTCGATGACACCATTTTAGCAAAATGTATGAAATTGGTATGATTAGTAGTTTATATAGAATTAATTTATGGAATTATATGATTAGCATTTTTTTCTACGGAGTTCAACCCGGGATAATATAATATTATCAGGCATATTATAAGTCTTGCTGTCTTCAATAAAAGATCTTAATGCATAATTTGATTGGTTGAGACTTATATTAGCGAAAAGAAACTTGGGTTTTCAAAACGAACAGATTTTGAATTAATTATTTGATAATTTTTGAGCCGTATTAAAGGAAAGATTCCACTTTTGATTTTTGTTAGCTAAGATGTTATACTAGGCTGTTTGAGGATGAAAAAGAGTTTGAAAAATCAAGCCAAGAATACACACCCGTTTTTCCTTAAAAAATATCTATCGTGCCTGAGGTCATCACTAGAATAATTGTGTTCATTTTTGGACAACAAATTTTATGGAAATTGACAATATGCAAAGATGAATATGTTTTTTACCATTCTATTTAATCTTCAATTTTATACTGAAAGAAGACTGAATTATCCAACTGCGCTTTATTGTCGATCACAATTTTTTTTGTTAATTTTTTTTCTTTTTTATCACCTCTAAACTATTTGATGTTTAAAGTGATAAGTTTTACGTGTGGTAGCGTATTGATAAGCGTTCAATTTGAAAGGATTTGTTTTGCCGCTTAGGCTTTAATAGAACGCAATATTTAGCGCGTTAATTATCGCAGTTTGAATTATAATCGTCGAAGTATTCTCATATTCAAACCATTATAGGTTAGTCAAAATTCATTGCAGTTAAAACATCCTTCTTTATTTGAGCTTCAGATAACAATATCTTTTAGATGGCATAAAATTTTTTTTCAAAAACGCATAACTAAACAGTCGAAAAGCGACTGAAATAAGAAAAAAAACACCCCTAGCATGTATGGTTGGACTGCTCTTACATCAAGGCGAAGCCCATAATGATCCTCACAAATAAGGTCTATCCAATAGTTTTTTGCTTATGTTTACAAAAAATTAAAACGATTTAATTTCACAAAAGAAAATAGAAAAAAGCTCACTTCAGATTAAATCGCCGCTTACGCGTTGAAATAACAAAATTCGTCGTGCGTTTATTGTGCCAAATGCCCCAAAGTTGCACTTTTTTTCAACCCCTATAATTTTTAAAAATGATCACAGGTAAAAAAATTATAAAATTTGGATCTCAAGACCTTAAAACCTCTAGAAGATAAAACCATACGGAATTACGAGCACAAACATTTCATCCTTTAGTCAAAACTCGGAACAATAAACTAGATTAGGTGCAAACAAAAATTGACAAGCAATTTAAGACTTGTGCCCGTGCACATAAAATCTTCAATAAAACAAACACACAAAATAGACATCAAAAAGGTCAAAAAAAGTTTTCCAACAACAAGAAATTTTAAGAGTATTTTTGATGTCACCAAATTTTTTTCCGTTCTAAAGTATCAAATTTGGACACGATAAACTTAACCTTTTTATGAAATTATTTCAGAGCTACTATGCTTAAGAGGCTGAAACATTGGAACCTAAAATAGGAGGAGGATATAAGTTCGATTCTGATCCGACATCATGAAATTAGTAGTGTAGCTACTAGGGGGTATAGTAGCTCAAAAAATATATTTTTTAACGAACAGTATGGGTAGTCAAATAGTGCAATAAAATATCAATGTGAACACAAGTAATCATGATCAACAAATGAGCAGATGAACTATTTTACAAATCAATGTGACTACAGACAGCAAGCAGGTTTTGACTCCTGGTTTTTTGATAATTTTGTCAATAAACTTTAAATACGTACATGTTTGTTGACACTAAAACAAAAAAGGAGATCTCCGGTAAAAGAGATAAATTAGTTTAATGGTTGAGCCCATGGCCCAAGTGAACAATCTCACCCCTAAAATTAAACGGCAAATTCAATCAGTAAGGCCTACATCTATTATGCTCAAAGCTGATTGGCTAAATATATTACTTTTAACCAAGTGAACTATCTCGTCCCTTTTTTGATAAATCACTTGGTCTGAACCTATTCTGTCCCTTTTTTGACATTTTCATAAAATAAACGACATTGTAAGCATTCCAACGGAGCATTAATGTTGGTTTAGGATGATAAATTTGAGGCTCGTGGATTTTCAAACTGTAAATCAAATGCCCGAAGAAGAAGATTGAAAAAAAAAATATTTTGTCAAAATCAGTTCCAAAATTTTGTCTACCTTTTTTGTCTACCTTGATATTGATAACCAACAAAAGAAAAATAAACGTCTCATCTTTTTAACAAACGCCCGAATAAAGCCAAACCCCACACCCGACCCTCGAAGGGAAAACAATACACTACCAACGTGCATGGGATCAATCTAACCGTTGAGCTTTTGAAAATTTACGTGGTCTAAGAAAATATAAAGTATTGTAAAAAAAAACGTACTGTGGCTATAGATCGAGAGTGCCTGGGAAGTTCCGCAGAGAACCACAAAGATGACTGATATACTCGCAGACAAGTTCCGAAGTTCAGTCAGCTGCTCATTCTGATGACTCATAGATCCCTTCACCGACATAGTTCGTCTTCCGTTGGCAGTCGCAGTCGGTGTGTCAACTCTCTGTCTTGTGTGAACAGCTTCTAGTGTGTTGCCGTTGGTTGATCGGACTGAAGTGTTATTCTGGTCACTTGTTTCCGGAATAGCAATGCTCTGTATTTGATTCAGTCGCTGGGTGTATCTAAAGATGACTCAATATCGGTGTGTAGTGCATGTAAACATCTTTAAAGAAAACGAATCACAGCTGAGAAGGCGTTCGTATTATGTTACCAAAAACAGACGGTGAGTTTTTTTGATGCGGCCTAATTGGGCAAAAAACTCATATTTCATATTTGGTGACTGGTTATATATTATTCCCAAAATCTTCGTTGACATGGCGATTAGATATCCTGAAATCAACTCTCAAATCACAAATAAAAAAGGTCGTGTTTATTGGAATCGCGGCAATTTTCCAACTGCATTTTTGGTGAGGAAATGGAAACCCGGGTTGACAAAACTGCCTATCATACAGTTTCATACTTTTAAGAAATTGCTTATTATACTACTTCATACTTTTTCATAAACCAAAAAATAGTATGAAAGCAATTTTTGCCAGATTTTGGAAATAAATAACAAGCTTTTTGCCATACTTTTAATCACAAAAATTTTAGGAAAATTGCATAAAAATTTTTCGAAAATTGATACTAGCAATTGTACGAAAAGCGTTTTTTTCTATCAATAAAAATTATGACAAGCTTTTCTTACAGAATTGATAATACAAAATCTTCTGTTTTAAAACTTTATGTTTCATTCAAAGGACACTAAACAAGGATTTCTGCCATCAGAAAACACAGAAGAGTGTAAAAGGCTGTTACCACGCAGTTAAACTGCAATTGCTGATATTAGCCTAGCCTTATAAGTTAACGTTAACAATTTTACACAGATTAAGATACCAAAAACGTAACTTTTTGTATATGGCTAGAAAATTCGTTGGTTGAGAAAAGAGGCTTGTTTTTTAGCATAAAAAAAAACTGGGTTTATAAACACTTGCTTGTGATTTTTGAGTTTTATGGGTAAAAAACTCAACCTGGACTTCGTTATAGAAACACAAAGTCAAAATTTGCACGCAATTTTGTTTTCGTTAAATGTATATTCGAGCGCAGAAGCAAAATAAGCAACGAAAAAGGGATTTAAAAAATGTTATCTTAAATTTGTATTTCTTCTATGGAAAAATGCATATCATACAACTTTCAATTTCTTTTGTTGCCAAAATTGCCTTCATGTAGCGAAAACTGCAATTAAATTGTTTTGTTTGAGTTTTAAACCAGTTTAAGGTAATTTTCGAAAATACTCTCGATTGAAAAAACGCTTGTCATTCAATTTTCCTCAATGAAAGTTGTACGATAAGCATTTTTCCATAAAGTCTATTTATGAAATTAAATAATTGGTGTATTTTGGTGTTTTTCCTGTATGGACGTCAACCCGGGGAAGAACCATCACCAGTGAACCAAGAACCCACTCTTTTTATTCTGTTGCTCAAAATCAATTTTTGTGTTTACATATCTTTATATTCAACATTCTCGTCGTCTTTATTGATGTGTTTCAACAAACTGAAATATAAGAATGCAATTAATTTGTTTTTATTGACATAATGTCTACCTGCGTTGCTGAAGCTTGATTTCGTAGATGATGACGGCGGTGCATGCTGTAACGATTGCAATGGACATCCCTGATCCCAAAATGACAGACCCATACAGCAGAACTGAGTAATATGTTCCCTGCTTCACGCCACAGTTCGCTGAGTTTATCATTGAGTGTCTGAAAAGAAATTCATCATGCAATCTAGATCAAGATAACACCAACTAAAAGTCGTAATGGGGAGGGGTATGGAACCTGATCTAAACTATATTTTATGATTGGATAAATTAAATGTTTTACCAATGTAAAGTATTTAATATTAACCAATCATGATCCATCTAACTAACAACCCACTTATTTGTAAGTGCTGAAGTTACTTGTAATTTCAGCACCAGAGAGATTTGAATTTAACTTAGAAATTAGTTGGACTCTCCCGAGCACTTCAGCAGCCGCAATATACCAGTATACCCTAGATCTATTGAGCCTAGCAGAGACTAGTTAAACAACCTGAGACTAGATAGTATAAGAGTAAGATTAGGATCGGTATTAGACTAAGAAGTTGCACGAATCTATCCGGCCGAAAATAAGATAGCGTGACGAGCAGACGGTGTACCCTATCCGAAATTACTCTATGAGTTATACACCCCAGTCCTAACTCATCTGGTGCGACCATAAGTCTCGAACAAGACCTTACTAGATTAGAATTAACCAAAATTAGATTAGAAATTAGACAAAAACATTTACAAAATGTTATACGACAATAATTTAATTGAAATGTCTCTCCGACTCAATAGATCAGAGCCAATATTCCGAACCATAATAGAACTACCCGGAATTGGAAGAAGACATCGAACCAAAGACGACATACGACAAAGTAGAAACTTGCCGTATAGTTATATGATAGTTCGGCAAAAGCCAGAACAAACTTTTATATTTCGAATACTACTTGCAATGAATTTAGATTTCCATTTGCAAACATAAAACCTTGAAGTAAATCTTCAAAATCATTTCAGGCGCTAAACAAATTAATATTATACAATAACGATTGATAAAAAGATCTAAGATCGTTTTCCTAAAATTCTGCAGTATTATACAAAACATGTTTGAAGAATGTTTATTGGAAAATAAAAATAAAAATTAGTAGCATGACAATAAATGGTCAGTAATCATAAATCATCCTGTTGTTCCAGCTTCATCACCTAAAACATAACAGCAATCATAAACCCACTAATATCATCAAAACACTAAATCTTTCCTTTACACAAATTTAAAACTTTATTAAAATTTAAAGTCACTTAATTTAAAATCAGATCATCAAGGCTTATCCTTGGATCTTAAATCATTTTCTACTTAATTAAATTTTAAATTTGATCATCAAGGCTTATCCTTGGATCAAACAGAACAACTTTGTTCTCCCCCACCCACTTAATTAGTGTCTAACGACCTCAAACGTCGATTCACTACCCAACCCTTTCTAAAAACCCAAGACTAATAGAAATTTTTAAACAAAACTAATCATTCAAATTAGGATAAACAGTGAAGAACTTCGGTTATTCATCCTTCACTTGACCCCTCCTCTTACCAGACCCAGGATAAATCTTAGACTTAGTAAGTTTAAAATAGTATCTAACGAACTACTCGCGTTCTAATTATACCTGAACCTTGTGGATCGATTTACTATTCTCCAACCCTTGAACACAATCACTACCCCTAAGTAAGATTAAGTAAGTTAACACCTTAGCTTATACTAGTCACGAGAAAGTAAAAATCATTCTTCGGAATCGATATACTTTTCTCTCCAACCCTGAACAACTAGACCCAGGTTAAGCTAACCAAAAAATCGTAAGAACTAACAGTTTAAGTCAATAGAAATCATTTAACAACCTTTTGCATCCGTCATTCTAAACCTTATGTCATTTAAAAACCTAGGAAATAAACAAACAATCATTTTACACAATTGTGAAATAGATAACAAAAAATACGACCTTGTAATCACACCTCATACACAAACAATTGGATACATTCGAACAAAACGACAAACACTAAAGAGAAAAATAATAACTAAACAAAGACAAATAACACGAAAAAGATTTTCAAAAAATCGAAACGCATTTTCAGAATCAGAAACCAACAGTTTAGACGAACTTTACAAACTAAAAGAATCAATAGATAAAAATTGCCCACAACACGATCAATTATATTTTTCTGACTCAGAAACAACTTCAAATTCATCACAAAGAGGAAAAAGAAGAATAAAAAAGCAGTATAAACACAAACCAGTACATCTATACAATTGGAATCAACCAATTCGACACATTAATAATTACATATTAACAGTCATCGAACGAAAAAATGAGTTCAACGCACACCCCAGGTGACGAAACTCCAGATGATGATGAAATCTTTCCTTTTATAGTAGATGCAGATACTGATAGAGGACAACACATATTTTGTCAAAATTTACTCGTAAATTTATTTGAACCCGGAATCAGTCCATGTAAAACAGAGTTCCCCGATGTAAAAATCAAAAGACAAATCATAGATCACTATCTAAAAGATATATGCAACATAACACAACAGTATGGAATCTACTCTATAGAATTCACTTCCCCAAACCATAATAATAGAAAATATACAATTCAAACAGACGACCTTGATTTAGAATTTTCAAAAGTTTTTTCAGAATATATAAAAAGCATCCAATATCATAACTCACAAAGAGCAAACTCCATATTCACCAATGAAGTTTTCGCAATAATATATAGTTATATTTCGATATTAGAAAACGAAATCCCAATAACAAATGTCTCACCGACAGAAACATCTAAACATTTAAGAGTACGACATGAAATCACACTACTCTCTAGTTATTTAAACATCATTAAAGAAAATTTCACGAAAGACGACGTTTCACAACATACCAAACACGATTTACAAAAAATTTTAGCATGGTTCATAATAGATTATTTTACACACAATATTGATTTAATTGCACAAGCAAGAAAAAATTTTAGACCCCAAAATTCGAACGATGATACCGCTATCACAGAACAATCAGATTATGTTTGGGACCCCGAATGGTCTCATTCCGCATTTATAAACTTTCCACAATCAATCTCAAGTCAAGCAATAGGTACAATATCTTACATAAGAGATTATGTAAGAGTAATACCATTAACAATTGATGCAACACCATTAAACTATAATACATTTTTACCCGATACACAAAATAATAGTTTAAACTCTACAGTCATACACAATGAAAACCTCAATGGAACTAGGAATCTTACTCAACAAGATATCCAGACACCATCACACTTCATAAATGAAGAAATTGTACACACAACAACTACACAACAAAGTATTTCACCAATACGCCCAAATTTAACAACACCAAGAAATACAAATCCTTCACAAACACAGGTAACCTTACAATCAACCGTTAAACCTTCGGTTGCCCCTAAATATTCACATATGGATTACCAAACATACAAACCCATGACAATACCATCAAAAACACGCAAAACATTCACTAGAAACAACTTTGCAGACCATAATTATAATTATACACATCCATCAAAAACAAATTATCAACCACAAAGAAATTTTAATCAATATACAAAACCTCGAAACTGGGATAACCCAACGGCCCAATATAATTCCACAAATTTTCAACCAAATCCTCCACAGGATCGCAGTGGAAATTACCCATTTTTTCAACAAAATAAAAATAAAAAACAAACATCTTATCAAATGGATTATTTATCCTCAGATGAAGATTTCTTACAACCAGATATATTTGCACCAAATACTCAAGAATATCGTAGACAAGGAATACAGAAAACACGTACAAATCATAGAAATTTTTCTCCACAATCAATAGATGCACAATATCAACAACCAATTCAACAACAAAATCCAATTAATACACAATCTTTTCAACCAATTCAACAACAAAATCCAATGACTACACACTCGTATCAACCATCACAAATGCAAAATGAAATACCACTCCCGTATTATCTTCAACAACATGAAATAACAAGAAACCAACTTTCAAATTTTTCTCAAATGCCAAATGCAGCAGAATCATTACAAATGACAATGAATCCATACCTTATGGGTGGATCATCAATAACATCAAACAAACCTTTAATGGTTTTCACAGGAACAGACCCTGAATACTCTGTAGAAGATTATTTAAATGCAGTAACAGCAAATTTAATTTTAAATATAGGACCTGAACCAATTAATACGCCACTACATCAAAACTGGATACATCGACGCACAGCGTTGATACAAACAACCTTAGATGGCGCAGCCCAAAAATGGTTTTCAGTACTACCTCAAGAAATAAAATCAAACTGGAAAAGATTTACACAAGAATTTTCAAAAATGTTTGACTCCGAAAGAAACAAACAACAACAAAGAGTTTTATGTAATGAAATTCGCAGATTACCAAACGAAACCATCAAGCAAATAGCAGTAAGAATCGAAACACTAGTTCGAAAAGCATATTCACTAAATACACACGACTATAAAAACACTAAGATGACAGAAATCTTAATGATGACCTTAACACCACAATTAAGGAAAATAGCAATAAAAAAGAGAGCATCCCATCCTTCTTCAATTCGAGAACCCGATTTAGATTTTAGAAAACTAGTAGACAAACTAGAACAAGCAGAAATCACGATGAAACTAGAAGAAACGGAGAATTTGAAATTACAATACGTTAACAAAATTGAAACGACTCCCACTAATATTAATAATATACAAGAATCAGAAACAGATCTCGTTGAAAAAATCACTGAAATACTCAATATTTACGAAAAGAACCCGAACTTTAAAGGCAAACCATCTTTCAAGAAATGGTGTAATTATTGCCGACGATACGGACATAGTATTTCCGAATGTAGACAAAAACAGCAAGATAGTCAAAATAAACCTCAAAAATACAAAGAACCAAATAAATCATTTTATCAATACATGAAAAAAGATCAAAATCTACCAAACAAAAATGTATACAGCAACAACAGTTCAGGAAAACCACTCCCGAACAATACAAGCTATACAAGAAATCAATCTCCATATAACTCAAGTTATAGAGGAAGATCACCAGAACGAAGAAACACGTATAATTCATCACAAAATCACTACAATAGACCGAATAGTCAAAATAACTACTCCAGATCAAATTCAAATACACAACGATTTGTTTCTAGATCTAATTCCCAATCAAGAAATAACTACTATCCAAACAACCAATCACGAAATTCATCATACAATAGGAATAGAAACTACTCCTATAATCGAAATAGAAGTTATTCAAACAACCGAAACCAGAATTACCCGAACAATCGATCGAGGAATAACTCATATAATAGATCGAACTATAACAGACAAAACAATAATTACCAAAACAGATCGCGAAATAATTCACAAAATCGACACCCAAGTTATAATAATCGTTATAGAAATTATTCCCAATCACCACACCGGAATAATAATCACTACAATAACTCTAATAATCGTCATAGAAGTAGTACACCTAAACATCAAAGACAAATCAATCAAGTACAAGCTAACCCAGAAACAACATCAGACCCCCCAGGTATTGATGACACAGTAACTGATACGTTACAACTTAATCAAATAAACTGTACATCATCAGATTCAGAAAGTGATACTGAAAACACTCTTGCTATCAATATGATAAAAGTCGAAAATGACTATGAATCTGTCATATATGAACAACCCTTTCCATCACACATATATGAAAATCAATCAGAATTTCTTCAAAATCATTACACTACACCCATAAATTCCACACCAACGACGCAAGAAACAAACGAGATTAACACTACAGATCAAACCAATAAAAATACCAAAACAAAATGCTTGAATACAAACCACATTTATCAAAATATACAAAAAGAACAACCCAAAGAAAAAATTTGGACAATACCATTTCTCTTAGAAAGCCCAAGAAATAAAGAATTTCAACCACCAGACCTTGAAATAGATTTTTTAATTGATTCAGGAGCAGAATCAAACATACTAAACATTCCCACATGGAATGAAATAAAAACTTTACACCCAAAGCTAACACCTCTTGAAACCTCCAGTAAGTTAGCGACAGCACAAGGATCAACATTGATAAACTACGGAAAAATCCAATTATTTCTCCTCCCTACCAGAACAATGGAGCAAAGCAAACTTCTAAACAAGCCATTTAAACAAATATTCCATATTACTGATATTAAATATAACATCATTGGTATACCATTTATTTCAAAGTATATACCAACAATTACCATACTAAATAGTAAAATATTAATCAAAGATAAATATACAAAAACAAAAGAAACATCATTAACATTTTTTCAAAGATTAAATAAACAACCACCATTCTTTTCAAAATTTTATCCGATATTTAACCAACAAAGAAAACACCTGAAACCACTATCAGGAACCATCTATAATTTTTCAATAAAACAAGTTCATCAATATGATAAAGAACAAAACAAACAAAAATTTTATATGTCAGATTTTGAATTCAAACCTATTCATAAATTTTTCAAAATTACAATCTCTTCAATAAAATATTTGAAAAATTCGAATTCAGATATTATTTCCTTACATGTTTATAACAACACACCTTACCAAGTAACATTACCTTTAGGACTTTTAGGATATTGTGAAACCAACGCTACAATATCACCAATACACGAAAAAGCCTATCGCGTAAATAATATACTCCAATTACTAGATATTTGCCAATCTACAATTCTTAATGAAGAATTATCTATAAATAATATAATAAGTAACGAAAACAGAAATACGGATTATTTCACAAAAACTCCATATTTCAAACCTACATTCAACATCAGTAACTACACAGAGAAACAACAGAAATTTTTAACAATGTTTAATTTCCAACATTCACAAATAACACAAGACGAATTCGAAAAGTTAGCCAAACAGCTAATTCAATATTCATCAGTCTATGCAACATCAAAATTCGATGTTGGCAAAATCAGTTCATCACTACATCTCCCATTAAAACCAGACGCAGTTTTCAAAAAACAAAGAGCAAGTAAAGTACCAATTCACTTACATGATAAAGTAAACAGATTACTCGATATTTTAGAACAGTACAATATTATATCACCAGTTAATAAAGAAGAACAACCAAAAGGCAACACATTCATCAACCCCGTTATCATTCTAGCTAAAGGAGAATCATTAAAAATCGTTCTCGATGCTAGATACCTCAATTCACTCATAGATGAATCAAAATGTAATTGGCCCATTGAACCAATACAAGTTATTTTAACAAAAATAAACGGCAAATACTTCACAACCGCCGACATGAATAGTGCATACAATCAAATGCCACTAGATGAACAATCACGACGTTTAACACAATTTGTTATCGGAAACCAACAATATGAATTCAACCGCTTATTCTATGGAATATCCATAGGACCAGCAGCATTTTCAGCCTTTATGAGCAAAATTTTTAGACCACTAATACTCAAGAAAAACGCAATCACCTATTTAGACGATGTTTTTATGCAATCACAAACAAAAGATGAAATGTTCAAAGTTTTAGAACAATATCACCAAATACTTCAGAACGAAAATCTGAAGGCCGCCCCCGATAAATCACATTTCTTTTTGACAAGAGTTAAATTCTTAGGACATAACATAGAAAGAAAAACAATCACTCCACTGAAATCACGCATTGACGCTATTCAAAAACTTCAACCACCAACAAATAAAAAGAAAATCCAAGAGTTCCTTGGAATGTTAAACTTTTTAAGTAAATATGTTTATAAAATGCAATTATATCTACGACCATTTTACAACATCCTTAGACAACAAAATAATTTTGAATGGAATACAGAACATCAAACACGATTCGAAGAAATAAAGAAACTTTTAACTGAACAAATTTCAAACACAATTCCAGACCCTGGTCAACCATTTTATGCAATGTGCGATGCTTCGAACTTTGGCATCGGCGCAGCATTATTACAATCACATAATGGTACAAATAAAATGAACCTAATATCAGCAAATTCTCGATTATTCACTCAAGCAGAGCTACGACTCTCAACTCTAATGAGAGAATGTACAGCCATAATATATACACTTACAGAATATGAATTTCTGATACTTGGATCAAAACATCCCACAGTTTTATTCACAGACCACAAACCAATCATCTTTCTTTTTACACAGAAATCTAACCCAAACCACCGAGTTTACAGATTTCAACTAATTCTAATGAAGTTTCCAAACTTACATATAGTTTGGACTGCAGGAAAAAATCTTGCATTACCAGACACCTTAAGTCGAAATACACCACCTGAATTACTTACACGAAAAACAACAGTTGAAATACCCAAAAACATAAAATTCTACCTTGCAGAAAACGAAACATCACCTCGATTAGAATGCAAATATGCAGTTAAAACTGATATTGAACAATCACAAATAAATAATTTACAACATTTCCCACTTTATTTAGATTGTCAAAATAATCATTATGAAGTTGACCTACTTGGAACATCAACTTTTAAACCAATTCCATATTCTCAATGGATAAAAAATAACACCCAACAAAAACGAACAAAACAACACCTACCTAAAAAAGACCATTTTCCACTAATTGAAAAAGAAGATTTAACTGATAAAATAAATTTATCAGGACCACAAACAAATGATTCAAAATACACAATAAATCAAGTTTTTGACCTTCACGACCCACTTGATACAATACCCTTATCTAAATTCGAAGTTGAAAACATTTTTCTCCCCCCAACAGATACGATTACAATTTCAACACTGAAACAATATCAAAACCTTGACCCGATAATTCGACAACTAAAATCATGGCACAAATATAAAACTAAACCTATCAAAGCAGATTCAACCATTCTAGGAAACAAAACACTCCTCCGATACTTTCGCAAATTTAACAACACAACAATCAATGAAACTACAGACCTTTTAGAATACAATTTAAACGAATCCACAGTTCCCTGTCTCCCTATAAGTATGATTCTTATAGCTTTTAATATTTCACATACACAAAATATTAAAGGACACTCTGGATCAGAAAAAACATATTCAAATTTTATACAAAATTTTTACTTCCCAAATGCACCAATTTGGATAAAAGTACTATGCAATGATTGTATAGTATGTCAGCTAAATAAACCTTACCCAAATCAAAAACAAGTAGCACAAAAACAAGATTTTAAAGGACAAAGTTTATACTTTAATCACCGTATCTCATTTGATACTAAAGGACCAATTTCACCCTCATCAGAAGGAAACTCCTACATTATGGTAATTGTTGACGCATTTACACATTATGTAGCACTTAATCCAGTACCACATTGTAACGCTTATTACGCATACACAACACTCTATGAACACTGGATAGCAAAATTTGGACTACCAGAAATTTTAGTTACAGACAATGGTACAGAATTCATAAATAATGAAATAATAACACTATGTCATTTATACAACATTAAACACAAACCACGTACATCTCATGCACCTTGGACAAACGGCTTAGTCGAAGGTATGAACCGTTCATTACAAGAATATCTTAGATGTATCATCAACGGAAATGATACAAAATATACCGAATGGTCAGCAGATGTAAAATTATTTCCCTTAGCATATAATTCACAAATTACGACAACTTTAGGAATGTCACCATACGAAATGGTTTTTAACCAAAAGCCACGCAAACCAATAATGTTTACAGCAAATTCACATAAAAACGCACAAGGTTATTGTCAACCAAATAAAGACTCAATTTGTTATAACCTACCTTTACATACACACGATGAAGATCATTTTCATCACCCACAAATTCTTAAATTAGCCTCCGGTACACACACCGAATGGATTTTAAATAGAGATAAAAAACACAATGAAATTTATCAAAAAATAACAAAAAAGTTATTACAAAGACAAAATATTAATGAACAAATCAATTCACGTTTTACACCAGCTTCCGATTTAAAAATTGGAACATTTGTTTTAATACCTAATATTAATACTCACAAAGGAATTTCTAAAAAATTACAACCCCTCCGAAAAGGACCCTATCAAATAATTGAAAAACCCACAGATGTCACATATAAAATTATCGACTCAAACAAAAAAGAAATCGTTCAACATCGAAACAACCTATTACCTTATTACCCAAAAGAATACGCACTCCGCGAATTAACTCAATTATATTCTTTCACAGGATTAAAAATCATTCAAAATGAACCACATCTAAAAAACACAGAACAAAATGATAACCCCACCGAAAATCAAAACACAAAACCAACCGCCACCAAAAACAATACACAAAATCATAAAGAATCTCCAAAACAAAGAAAAAATAGAAAAATGACAGAACAAATAATACCCCAAGAAGAAATAGACAAATCAGAACATAGAAAGACAACAAGACTCCGAAATCAACCACGTAAAAACTACAAAATGTTCATCCCCCAATCTAAAATATTAAAGAAAGTAGAATTTAAAAAGTAATTTTAAAATTTTATACTTCACAATCTTGAAACCTCCGTAACATTTTTCATTTCCATTTTTCAAAATAACATGCTCACAAAGTACGCAATAATTCTAGTTCAAAATAGACCAATAGGATTCATCCAATCCGCCACTTTCTCTAACTCAAACTAAGATCAATTAGACGAATAATCTAGAACTCCAGGCACATCTCTAACTATAACTTTACAACCTCCAGGTCAAAAATAAGCAAACCACTCCAACTTGACAGCTAAAATAAATATCACCATAATACCGTACCCCTCCCTTATCTAATAACCCAAAGATCAACAATATTTCCCCAACTCAGACCACGAATACCCCCAAAACAAATTTGATAACTTAGCCTAAAGTCACAAAATGAAGATTTTAATTAGCCTAAAGTATAAAAATCTCACCATACCCCGGATCATTTGACAAACAAAAATAAAGAAAAAGACGACCTCCCAGTCACCATGAAAATTGCCCCCAACAATTTTTTACGAAACTCAACCCACTTGTCAAAAAACTAATAAATAATTCGACCACACTAGAAAATCGCCTCAAACAGCAAAAAAATATTCGACCAAGAGATCATTTCTTAAATGCTTTTCTCTCAAACAGTCGCTCAAATATTTATCAATTTTAAACATTTTTTTTCAATACTTCAAGCCTTTATAATATTTCTTTTTGATATCATTGAATCTTTTCTAATAATCATAATAATTTTTTGTAACATTTTTTTAATTTTCTACACAATAATTGAACTATTCCTCCAACTTTCCAAAACCCTTGAATATATCCACAGGTACGATTTTAACAACTTGTCTAAATGATACGAACAATTTTCAGTAGAACTGATATTTTTTTATTGTTTGTAATTTTCATAACATTTCTATTATCCCTCATTTTGACAATATGTAAATGTATAAAGAAAGCAATCATCACATTTGCCCTAGCAACAATTTTTCTAATTCTTTTTTTAGAAGAATATTATAATAAACATAAACCTTCCCACTAAAGTAACAATTTAAAAATCCATCAAAAATTGCTACCCAACAGTCACAGAATCAGTCTTCACCGACATCATCCCAAGATAATCCAACACCACCTTCAACTACTCAAAACCCTCAAACATCTACACGAATTTCTTTTCAAGACAATCCATACACTTTTGAAGAACGGCACGCTCGTTTATCTGAACCACTAGAACCAGTTCAACGACAAGCATCCCTAAGTGAACCAACATATAATATTTACCCAACACTACCACAAGAACTAAATAGAATACGAAACCTTAGTCAAAACCAAAACACAGCAGAAATAAATAGACAAATTATACATCCTCGACGAAATAGAAATTTTCAAGCTCCCCGAGTTCATTTTGATATACCTCAATCCCCAACACAAACCACTCCAGAAAACACCACTGGTATCACACCAGAAACTCCTACACTTTTTTCACAACGAAGCACTTCCAGTCTACCTTCAGACTACTTAGGTTCAACACCAACATCTGAACAGATACGTGAAAATCCCTTTAACCCCCCAAACCTAACATCACGACTACCATATTGGACTACAAATTCATTCACACAAGGTGAACCAAATTTAGTCAATGACCCCATAGATATTTCTACGAATACAACAACATCCTCATCACTACCAGAAACATTATCACTACCATCAACACCATCAATAAGTCAATTTTCACCACTACCCTTTAACTTAAATTTTCCAAATAATCTCGACGCCAGATATCGAGAACAATCATCTATAAATATTCCTTTAAGATTAGATTGGAATACATTCACAGCACCTCCACCATTATTTGGACAACATCAAGAAAGTAACCGCCTTCATAACTGGGCACTTAATAGATTACAATATCGTCAAGATATTCACAACGATATCCGTGATCACAATATTCAAATACTCCAACAAAACAGTTTACAATTAAAGTTTGAAATCACAGTTAAGTTAAATAATATTACCCAACATCCCTACCCATTAAATCCACCTAACATAACAGCTCAATCACTACCACCACCGTTTATAACTACTGAAGTAATATACAAATACGACAGATACACCAAAAACACAATTGGTTACATTACATTTTATAATCCATACTCAGGATTATCATACACATGTATATTCTAAAATTATTAATTTTTCTCCAAACCCTTTTTCTAATAACCTCAAATCAAAACATAAACCCTTCCCCTCGTACAGGACCACAAGATTTATTAGTAACACATTACGATTGCGAAGAAAATGAACAAAAAACACTACATAAATATGCAATCAATCAGGTATCACAATGTGAAACAGAACCACAAGCTATAGAAACCACAGATATAATAGCAACACTCTATTCAAAAGCCCGAGCTACAACAGTTACAGGTTATAAATTCACAGCAACATTTTCCGAAAAGAAAGTACATTGTTCACAAGTCTCGAACGGAAACAAAAACCGACTTGACCATGAATCATTCTACCAAAGTAATATAGAACGTCTTTTACATCTCAATCCCGACGATTGTAAAAATGAATTACTTAGACTAAACATCACACAAAATAAAAACTCCCAAAGAAAATTAGTTAATTTTCAAGTTTTTTCAGACTCTGTACATCAATCACAACTTGAAAGACACCAAGGACATATAAAACTAGACGAAAAATACCCGTATAACGGCGCACACGGACGATTAACCTATGACCTACACGATAAACATTGGATACCACACATTGGTATAAATAACCCATCAAACTGCAAAGCAGACACGAAAAATAAAGGATACCAAGAAATAATGTTTTTCGATTGGAAAATACAACTCGAAAAAATACAACTCACACGAGATTTATCTGATAATACAATGATCTATCAAGGAATCCGACTACCTTGTAAAAACGATCAAGGATATTGCGACCCTACAACAAGAACACAAGCAACAATTGTTTGGTTCCCCGAAGACACATGTACAACATTTCAAGTAGCAAAAATACACGCTCGTATGATAAAATTTCACGAAAAATATTTCATACAATCAATTCCATATGAACAAGTCCATCCATCACGCAAACTAAGTTCCGATTTTAGAAACATAGACAATATAGAAAATAAATTGACACGTTTTCAAATATATCAAGAAACAGAACTTGCATGTAAATACAGGAATCCACTTCACAGAACACAATACTCTGAAATATTAGTTGAATATGAAAAAGGATTCGACATGACCACTGGTAAAGTAAAAATTGACCCATACGCCACAGGTCATCCTCTAAACGAAGGAACATCCTATATACCAGTTAATTTTGAAAAAAGCAACGGACAACCTGGTGGACATCTAAAACCTTATGACACCAGAAGCACACGCTTACAAGAATTATCACTAATGAATACTACATATTTTGGTAATATCCACTATGATATTCATTTGGATATGAAACTAGACTATACAATTAGCCGCATTTTTCAAGAAATGTCACTCTCCGAATTAGAAACACTACATCAACTATGCGAATTAGAACGAACACAAATACTACAATCACTTGCACTAGCAGTATTAAAAATACCCTACGCAGGATACTTATTATCAGGAAATAGATCAAATTTTTTAGACTACGAAGGAAACATTTTATGGTTTTATACTTGTACTAAAAAAGTATCACCACTATACGTTTTTGAAGATAAACGATGTTATAAAAGAATCCCTATCTTTTATAAGAATAAAGTACATTTCGTGGATACACTTTCACGAAGAACCTATTTCTGGGATACCGCAGTCCCATGTGGATCAGAAAATAGCCACAATGTAGTACAACTAAACCCTGATGAAAACAAATATTATCTTCTCACTCCATATCCCACATTAATGCAATCACTCAAAAAATTTTCACCAGAAAGCATTCGCGCTATTGCTCGAAACCCAAATATAGACTTACAATCAATAGGAATCTATTCAAAATCAGATATTCAACATCACATTAGAACACAACAATTCCAAGAATTATTAACACAAATGGACACTATACAAAGACAATCAATAGACCAAAATTTACGCAAACTTGCAGAAACTGCAGGATTTGCCGATATCTACACGCAAGACTATAGCGGATATTTTAAAGACATTAAAGATTATATATATCTAAGCGGCGAAAAATACCGTCCCCAAGATATATCACCAATTAACATTTTTAGCTTTGTTACACTCAAAAATGAGATCCTAGATTTTCTAGGATGGCCCTACTACATCTTAGAAAAATTGACTATTTTATACGCAATGTTTAACTTTATTGGATTTCTTTTCTCACTCTTAAAAGGAATCTACAATACATGTGCTATACACACACAAGTAAACAGACAAGCAAGCGTAGCACGCATACTTTTTGCAGGATTTTTTGGAATTTTTTCCACATCTATAAACAAAATTCTTTTAGACGCACAAATAAAAGAATATAACACAAAAATAACAACACGACAAAATACATACGACGAAGAACATAACAATGTCGACCCACAGCCAACGGCACCACAATTACCACCCCTACCAAATAACCATCCACTATCCCTAGTCCCACGAAATTTTAGAAATTTAGCAATCACACATAATCCAAACTTTAGACTCACCACATCACAAAGTCCCGTCCAACATATAATGACACATCAATCACAAGATGATAATACTTACGAACAAATTATTGAACAACCACATACCACCGCTTTTCAATCTCAAAATAATAATTTTTTTAGCCCACGATGAGCCGCCAACTTGGATCACTCCATCGATCAAATTCCCATCCAACCAACCTTACCTCTTCAATCCCAATAATACCACTTTTTGCTTTTCCGCCACCCGATTTTCCATCTAGCAATGTAACATCAGGCATGAATTCCGACACTAACTCACAAATTTCAGTTTTATACTCCATTTCACAGCTAAATAACCCGAATATTGAAACCCCCGACGAATTTGCCGACTCAGAACCATCTCCATCCAATAATTTTCATAACCCTTCTCAGTTTTCTCAACCTCCTTTTCAACCCATATTGTCAAATAACCCTGACCCCATCACTCCTACACCCTCTTATGCTTCCCAAGTTACCCCAACCTACTCCTCATACCATTCTGACCAATCATCTCCAGACACCCCCCGAATCTCCCCAGAGCTAGACAATTTTATTACCCTCCAACAACAACCCTACCACCTTAACACCCCGACCATAAACCAAATCTCCTCCACTACAAATTCATCCAATCCCCCTACACCCTCTTCAAATTATACTGAATCATTAGCACCATCATCCACATCAACTGAATCCTCACTCAACACTAATAGAGCTTACCGCACTTTTAAAAGAAAGTTCCCCAACCATCCTTTCCCAGCAAAACCAGGAACAGCCCGTGAATACATCAACCACCCCCAGCATACTAACACTAGAGAATTTTTAGCTATCACTTTACCCTCATTTCCACAATACACCTTAAACACCCCTCATGACTTTAACGAAACACGCAACTTTGTAGACGAATACGTTTTAATGCCCACTCTCTCTTGGACCTCATACTATCATTTCACTAACCCTCTTTGCTTACCTTTAACCAATACATCCATCGATATAGACCGAAACAAAGACATGCTATATCGACTAACTACACCACTCACCGCTAGACAATTTACTTACGTAGGATATAAAAAATCACTAAAAATACACACTGCACCTAGAGCTAATGAATATACACTAGAATACTACGATCACAACATCATCAGAGCTAACCAAGATCAATTCTTAGACGACGATCGCTTCGCTAACCCACAAATCACCGAGAAATTTTTCATCAAGACACTATATGTATTTACACTAAACATCTTCGACCGAAAGTTTGATCACATTATTTCAGAAGCACTAACAAGCACACAAGCGTACGAAAGTTTTAAAGAACGCTTCCAAATCTTTTCACTAACCTTTCATTTCCTTGCACCACACGAAAGAGATTTACACTGCTCACACGATATTATGTTGCGAACTAAACAAACACATACATACAGTTACTATCGTTTCATCCAAAATCACTTTGACCTCCACACACCCTCTAGACAACCACACCATCGCTTTCAATTCATCAATTCAAAATACACTTCACCGTATTTCCTAAATTTCACATATTGCATTAAAGATACTAACCTTCATGGTATTCTTCGTAACTATGACCCCATAACCCAAATGTACATTTTCTGCCCCATCACCAAGACCTTCAACGCCGAAGAATCCCGACCCTTCCTTATCCCGCACGAGTTTGTACAGCCTATAGAAATCCCCATTTTAGAATTCATCCACAACACTAAATTTAACCACAAATTATATAACTTAATCCAAAACACACCTTATGAGTTTGCAGTAGGCACTGAAGAACTAACCATTATTAAGGCACTTCAATTGCTTTGGCCACTGCTTCAAACTAAAAATATCATCCGCATCTTAGCTAAACTACTAACAACTTCAGAACTAGTTCACGATATCTTTCCCCACGGTTTTTTCCCCGACGACTAACAGGTAAGTATGAATTAAATGAATATTACTAACTAATTAAAATATAAAAAAAACTCACCATTCTTTATTCATGTTTTCTTTAGATTTTTAGCCTTCATCTTCGATCATCTGAAAAATTCACAAAAGAAAAATAAACAATAGCAAACTTCTTCAAAACTGTTTAAGACCCTTTTAACTTTTGCACCAACAATTAAATAAATATAATACCAATGCAGTAAATTAATTTATAAAATTTTCCCCCAAAGCAGTAAATCTACATATGATGAAAATTTGTATCTTAAAATTCCCCCATTACTAGCAGTAAATTTCCAAATTCTATGCAGAAAATTAATAAAATGCAATTGCAGTACTAACCTTTTGATATTTTCATTCATTCGCACAGAAATTCTATCCACACTCACACAGCTCGCCCACGAAGAATTGTTTAAAATAATGAATTTCAGTTTCAAGTTTTCACACTCAACAACTCTAACATATAATAACAAGTTTCAAACTTTCCTTTAACCCGGTTGGAAAGGAATCATATACTAAACAAAACTAACCAACGCAGCTTACTAAATACCACAAATCATAAAATAACAGCATGACTAAGAAAAGGAAACCAACGGTACCCAAACCGGACTAACCCAGTTTAAAACTGGATAATTTATTCTTTTGAAGACTATTACAAAGTCTTAGAAAGAAATAATAAAACACAAAAAAGTCGAAAGACAAACCCATACCACAAACAATTTGCTTTTTGAACAAAGTACATAACCAACAAGACATAAGTAAAACCACAACAAACCCAACATAAAATGTTGTCACATAACAGGACTCCTCATAAAAACCGCATGAAATCATACTCCCACACCTGGCCTAACCCACCAGGAAAGGACGTCCTGAGCATGCTCTATAGCCGGCCTAACCCACCGCGCTACATCCACGCTTTGTGACCACACCTTTATTTTTAATAAGAGCTACTCAAGGGTGAGTAACTCTTCAAAATAACCGAACTAAAACAAAAAGCTTTTGTGAAAACAACTAACTAAAATCATTATTAAAAAATATATTAAACTAATAAAAGATTTATAAAATGTAAAATTACATGATGCAATATATAGATCAGAATACAACACCAAGGACGAACATCAAAAGACAAGACGACCTCACTACACTCGAGAGAGAATGACCAACTACAATCGATATGCCGCTCACAATCACAACTCAAAGGATTTAGAGTACGACTTGACTTCGCAGAAAAGGACTTCATTGAACTAGACCAATGACCACCTCGATGTTCAAGTATACGTACAGATCCGAGTAACCAGGCATCCCCTCCACGCACAATCTCCACGCCATTCCCGAGCTAGATCAAACACAAAAGAAGTTCTCTCCGAAGAACAGAAAAACCTGACATAGCCAACCATTCTGAAACCAGAATTGATGCTGTTGCAGAGACTCAGTCGTTGTCACAAGAAGAACACAACGTCTTGTGTCCTCAATTCCAGATCCCTGGAACTTCCTTAACAAAAAGGAAACAAAAGAAAAATGATGTTCGCCAAATACCAACGTCCATCATCCATCCTTGAACTACAGAAGAACTGTTCTAAAAAACTCTGTAAAACCCGGATGGGTGGAACCTGATCTAAACTATATTTTATGATTGGATAAATTAAATGTTTTACCAATGTAAAGTATTTAATATTAACCAATCATGATCCATCTAACTAACAACCCACTTATTTGTAAGTGCTGAAGTTACTTGTAATTTCAGCACCAGAGAGATTTGAATTTAACTTAGAAATTAGTTGGACTCTCCCGAGCACTTCAGCAGCCGCAATATACCAGTATACCCTAGATCTATTGAGCCTAGCAGAGACTAGTTAAACAACCTGAGACTAGATAGTATAAGAGTAAGATTAGGATCGGTATTAGACTAAGAAGTTGCACGAATCTATCCGGCCGAAAATAAGATAGCGTGACGAGCAGACGGTGTACCCTATCCGAAATTACTCTATGAGTTATACACCCCAGTCCTAACTCAGGTAGATCAAAATTGATTGGTGCTTTGTAATCTTTATACTAGCAAAGCTGTGCTTGCTAGTATTGAATGGGTTCGGTTTTTTACTTGGTTCAGTCGATCAGAATTTTCAATTTTTCCACATGAGGTGACAGATGGTAACGGGAAACACTGATTAACGCGCAATACTCTTCTCGTACCCGATGTAAGCGCAGCGGAGCAAGCGTATCCTACTATCCAATGCCTTTGTTACGAAGTGTCGCTCGTTACGAATTGTCGCCTGTTACGAATTGTCACATGTTACGAATTGTCATACGTTACGAATTCTCGCCCTACCTTTTTTCCCACAGCAACAAGGATTTTTAAGCTAAGTTGAGTGATGACTCTAACTGGTTGTATGTAACTGTTTCGCTTTATAGTAGCACTTTCCTCCATATTAACTATAATCTTACTGGTTGAACCAAAAGGGTACGCAGTTGATTTCTTGTCTGTTCAAACCAAAGAACAGTTGTCTTGGTTGCAGGTGAGCAAAACGAGGTTTCAACCAACAGTTGAATTAGATAGCTTAGAGTAGTACTACATCGGCTTCTAGGCTTATGGAAAAACTGCGTGTTGCGGTCTGAACTCGTGATATTGGGGTCATATTGGTAATTTGGTCATTTTTCGAAATTTAACAATTAGTTTTTAAATTAATTAATGCATTAAATTTTCTAGACTAGTCTGAAGTTTCAGTTTCTCCGCTGATTTAAAAGTTGAACTGGTGATTGTAACACTCATCGATGTAACACTGGTCGATTGTTTATCATTATTAAGATTTTTTCTTTAATTGAAATTTATAAGGATAATAGATTTCCAAGAACACAGCAATTGATTTTTCTTGCAATAATTGATATATTAAAAATATTTATTGCAATAATTGATTTTCAAGAAACAGAGTCAAAATAGCATTTAACAGCATTTATTTTGTTTGCCGTTTTTTCACGTTTTTATAACAACAAAAAGTAACTTTTTTTTGCTTTTTTCTATTTTGATTTATCACTTCGGAGGTTAGCCCTGTAATTTTCAGCAAAATTGATCA
>NW_026970730.1:0-18469 GCF_963678635.1 Symsagittifera roscoffensis | reverse complement strand
GTTCTTTGCCAAAAAGTAATTTTTGAAACCTTTTAGGAGCGACCAAATCGAGAAAAAGTCAGGGAAAAAACTACCGAATCCTGGTAGCCACTAATGGCCTTCTTTGAAATAGTCAAAGTTTGTTAATTTTTATTTAGTTAGAAGTTCAGGATTATTGCAATTTTTTCACGGTAAAGCTGAAAAATGGGCTAGCACAAAAATGCAGACTGTCTTCTAAATCATTTTATATGTTTTAAAGTTCCTTTCTCAAAAATTCAATAAAGGGGGAACCTGAATTTCCCAGATGTTTATCATCACTATTTCAAAGTTCTACCCATCTTGATTCAAAAGTTATTGTTTTTTTCATAAACTGACCTGAACCATTTTTCTATGATTGAATACGCTCTCAACAAATCAAACAAGAAGCATTATTCTATTAATCAAGCTACAATTTTGCATTGATATACGGTTGATAAGTTCCTCACGTGGTCCTTTTGTTGTTAGTTAATTTTCGACTCTCCATTGTCGACCGGAACAATGGTTCAATTAACCGGAACATTGCAGAAAACCGGAACAAAATTACTGCTGAATTTTTGGTGGACGACATTTTGACCTCGTTCGTTGAAGAGTGGTTGAAAAAAATAAGGAACAACTTTCGTGCCGAGGTTTAACGAATAAGGCTTACGTCACGCCAGTGCCGTCATAGAACGAATCGGTTTGTAGATGAGGTAACCATGTTGGTCACGACCAAAGTTCTGGTCGGTGATGATGTCTTACTTAAAATGTCTTCATCAGCGCCTTCTCGGACACAAAAAGGTTTTTTTTCACTAATAAGTATATAGGATATATACTATATAATAAAAAAAATTTCCTAATATATAAGATTAATTCTAAGCTAGATATGTGGTAATGATTCAAAATAATTATCAGTGGGTCTTCTAATAGCGTCGTGTCAAAGAGCGATCTGTGTTCGTTTAGACAGGTATTACTTTAGCTTGTAACGCCAAGCTTTACGGATTTTTACTACGCTAGGGTTGAGTTTAACAAGCTAATGGTTATGCAAGATTACAAAACATGCTTTTCCGGAGCAAGCAAAAAAACGCTTTCTAAGAGTGGTGCAGCAAACTAGCAGCTAGCATGAACATTGGTAGGTTAAATCTAAGTTCTAAAGGAGGGAATCAAGTAAACCGCTATCTAACCGCTGCAGCAAGCTGTAGAAACAAGGTTGTAGCAAAAACTAACTCGAACAGCTTGATTTCGGTCAAACTTATTTTGAGTTAAAAGAGTTAGTTTTGTTGACTTTTTACGGCAAAAAGTTACTGCCTTTTTCTCTTAAATTTATCCATTTCTTGTGTTTTATTTTTTTTTTTCTGTTTTTTACGGTACGCCGTTGAGTTTATACGGAGCGTGTTATGGTACTGTTTTTAGGAATTACTTTTAGGTCAAGATTCAGGATCGAGAATAAAAGAGGTTATGGTTTGGCCGTTCAAATTTCGTTTGAAAACTTATAGCAGCAGTTCATCTGTTCAGCATAAATGGAATGGACTCATTTTCAATTTAGTTTTACCATTTTTGAACAGGCGTTAACCGGTTTGTAGATTTCGCAAACTGGTTGTCGAGAGAAAGTAGCCAATACCTAAAAAATTGTGTCCACAAATCTGCTCGCGTACCTGTAAGAAAGCCTCTGAGAATACTCAATCCACTCGCGATAATGGTAGTAGGGTCTCTGTTTTTTCTTGGTGACTTTTTTCTATAATTTTTCTGTGACTTCGAAAATTAATTTTACGTTACTTGTTTTTTCTACCTTTTGGCGCAGATGTGCGCAGCTTTTGTGGTCCCTTGCATCCTCCGGAAATTCCACAAATGTGGTTTTCAGTCCGTCAGAAGCAGCTGCTGTTGAATAGAGCTCGCGATGATATTGGAGAAATAGATTTAGTTCGACTTCGATCCAACTGCACTTATCGTGGAATAAGTGATCCCTGTGAGATAAACTAATTATTTGCCACACTGCTGTTTCTGGAAGACGGTAGAAATTGTTGAAACGGTTGCAAGATTGAAGCGTAACTTATCGGGAATGAAACAGCTACATCAACAACTTCCTTACTATTTGGATACAGTGAGCTTGAAAACTGGCTTGATTTGAGTGATTTCAGTGGTGATTAGAACCACATTAAAAAATTTTTCCCAATGTCGAGAAAAACCGGTCTAATTTTTTAATTTCTTGTCCTAATTCGATCAAAAAAAGCAAGCGAGCAGGCCTACAAGCTAATTTATGACTAACTTCAGACCTTAGAAAATAAATTATGCAGGTAGTATTAGTTTTTGGAGCTGTTGTAGCTTCATTTTGTGAATCAAAAATTTCAAAAAATTTAAAATGTTTTCTGCACAAAGTTTTGAATTTTTTTTTAAATTTTTTTTAGTTTTTCTAGTCCAATTTATAAATTTTTTTTCGGTTTTTTTGCCTAAGACTGTTCAAAATGGCTCAATTAATTTTTATGTCAGATTCTTTTTGTTGCACCAAGCAGAAAAAAACTACACCAAGTTGAAAAATAAAACTTTCTAAACCGTAGTTTTCTAAAGACTATAGTCGGAACAATTTGTGCTACTTGCACAGTATTGGCTATCCTTGTCTTCATTGCATTATGTCTAGACTCTTTTGATTGTAATTAATTGTAAGACTAATTTACTAATTTGTTTCCATAAAGTATAACAACGGTTATGATTTTTTTCTCTCGAAGTTTTTTTATGATCCCAAAGATATTCAAATGTTCCCCGTAAAAAGAGAAAATAAACGATTGTATTACTATTATAATTGATTTTTTATCAAAATTGTAATTAGTTATAAGCGCCAAATTCAGATTTTTAAGCGACCTATAATTCATTACAATGATAACATTTTTCGTGACCTTAAACTAAATTATAATCAATTATAATTGGTTATAATTTTTCCGAAAATCTCTTGTAATCTCTTACAATCTCTTATAATCTATCATAATCAATTATAATAGATTATAATCCCTTTTCTATCAAAATATTACCTCATCAAAAATCAATTGTAATGGGTTATAAAATAGCTAATCTGCACTAAAACAGGGATGCTTTTTGCTTTTTACTAACAGCAATGTTTGTGCTTGGGTTCTTTTTACTTCAGACAAATGTCGACTTTTTAGTTTGCTATTTTTGACGGAATATTTTATTTTTTATGGAAGATGCTGATGCAAAAAAGTATAATATCAAAAAAAATCGCCTGAAATCACTTGTTGTGAACAAAAGAGGGATTGAATTTGGAACTACATTGAGTCTCGAGCCGATGCTTTTCTCAACTGTCTCGATCAAATTTTTTTTTTTCGAATTTGCTCAATCCAGTTAAGATATGCTCTCATCTTCTTCTAGGTTAATCAGATTAAATTTCGGTAGCACTTCTGAAACATTTTAAAGACCTTAAATGGTGAAAAAATTTGTTTGCCGTAGATGGTTCGTTGAAAAACTGTCCAAAACAACGTTTTTGGTTGTTTTTTTTTCGGAAAAATTTTTCAAAAATCAGGACACGCGATTGCCTGGGATGACTTTTTCAAGCGTTCTAATGAAGTAAAAGCAGATCTATGCCTGTTTTCTGCTCAATTTATTTCTACGACCCAATTGTGATACATTTTTACTGTGCCCGACCTAAATTTTGCCCGAATTTTCTCGATCAATTATGGGTATGTTTCGATATAAAGTTTGCTCGATATAAATTGTCTTTCGACAGCAGACTTTCAGTCACAAAAATTCACCCGCTCGAGTTCCAAAGTCGAACCAAGAGGTGATCACTTCGACTCGGTATACTATATTCAAACTTGGATAAAGAGATGATTTAAATTAACTTGACACAGTCACTAAAAATTCAAATTTCAAACGCATTTCCCTCAAAATGAACCAGGATTAGACAAAGAAGGAAAAGAACAAATAATGTTTAGACTTTCACCAGATTCAATATGGACTTGTACTGCGACACAGCACGAGTGAAATTGGCTATTGAGTCTGTTTGCGGGAATATGCTTGTTAATAGCTATCAGCACACCACCATGGCGTGAGGCCCCATCGTTCGATTGCTCTTTTTCACTGCCGAAGATGTTAAAATTGTTCAGATACAGTTCTGCGTTATTGAAGTTTTTGATTAGCCAGGTTTTAGTAAGTCAAAGTGCCACGTAGGTGCTCGAGCTGATTGCAGTTGCTAGCTTTATCATTTTTCCAAGATCAATTAGGCTTCTAGTGTTAAGGAGCAGTCATTGAAAATGAGATGGTCGTTCTTTTTCAGGTGTTTGGTCGTCTAGTTGAGCTTTCACGTCATATTCAATAATATTCAATTGCTTTACCGAAATCCTTAATCAAACTTTTTATTCCAAAGTTGGTCTTTTTTAAATTTTCGAGAATAACGCTGAAACTAACGCTGAAGTTAATTGATGAGAAAATTATATCAAAAGAAGTTTCTTAAACATTCCAACAGTATTAGAGGGATTTATCTTCCGAAAGTTTGTTTTTAGCAAAGGATTTTTTTGTTTTCTTTAAAAGTTATCTTTTTGGCTATCAAATAGAATTTTTGTTTCCTAGAACTTTGTTAGGCTGTGTAATAGGTGTCTTTGACTTGATAAAACTTTCTCTTCAATTAACATGGTAGTATCCGCGTAATTTTTGATTGATTAGAAAAATTATGAAATTAAATTTTCATAATATTTCTGGTGAAAATCTTAGCAACACTTTTCTTTTCTATTTTGCCTAACCTTGGCCATTTTAAGCAAAATGCCTTCGAATTATCGAATGTTTTTAATGCGTCCGGTTGATTTAAATCAGTGCTGTAGTTGACGCACGATATATTTTGTCCTTTCAAAGTGTAACGGAAGAAACTCATTCTAAGTTGATCCGAGCAGTTTGATTTTTTAAAATCTTTTGTACAAATATCATATTGTACTTTGTAAATAACAAAAATTTTGAACACAAAAGTGTGAACTTTACATTACAAGGCCAAACTGTGCACTGGATAGACGCAGAATTTTGTGTCTTTTTAGGTTCCTGGATTCCAGAAATAACTCTTTAAACATATTCCAAAATGTAAGTTGATTTCACTTTAAAAAATTTCGGTTACTTCCGCGTACAAATATGTTTAAGGTAACTTTTGTCGCTGCATTATTTTTGTTGCGGATTCCGCAACAAGCAAATATAGGCAACTGTTCCAGTTTCTGCAAATGTAAGCGGATTCCGCAAATTTCTGCGGATTCCGCGAATTTCTGCGGATTCCGCTTACAATTTGCAGATTCCGCTGACAATTTGCGGAATCGACTTACAGTTGCGGATTCCACGACAGCTTAACTTACTAAACACATGTATTTTTCTTTGTTCATGGATTCCACCCACTGTTTCGAATTCCGCAATTTTTGTTGCGGATTTCACAAATTTTGTTTCGTTTTTCAAAAATTTGTTTCTTTTTCGAGCGATTTTGAGCAATACAGTGTTTTTTCTGTTTGTCCGTAGAATTCAAAACAGCAAAGCAGATAAAAAAGCAATATTGCGGATTCAGCAAAAATTCTCTTTTTGGCCTGTAGCGGAATCCGCTTACATTTCACAAAATGCACAGTTTGGCCTCGTAATGTAAATGTTCAAAAATTGTTTGCCTTCATCTTATAACATTTTTGAAGCCGAAAACTTTCTTATTGACGGTTAAGCGCAGTTGGAACATGAAAGGATTCCACTTGATTCGATCTGTTTTGTTAATAACTATCACATAACTATTAAAGTTGGAACATGAAAGGATTCCACTTGATTCGATCTGTTTTGTTAATAACTATCACATAACTATTAAAGTTGGAACATGAAAGGATTCCACATGATTCGATCTGTTTTGTTAATAACTATCACATAACTATTAACAAAACTGCTCGAATCAAGCGGACGGACCCATTAACGTTCTGACTGCGCTCAACCATCAATGAACTAAACAAGACTGCTCGTATCAGGGCAAAGCCCTGAATGTTCCGACTGCTTTTTAAGGTTTATGGAGCATTATAACATGAAAAATTTAAATGTAGTAAAAAAACATAGTTTAAATTGAGATTTTTTGTGAAAATAACCCTCTACACATAATTTTGAAAACAAAGTGATAGAACTTGCTCCTATTAACAAATCAATTATGGCATAGAAGCATCCTTCAATCAATTTGCAAGGATTTTGAAGACGGATTAAATCTCGCTCATGCGTTAATAGCGCGAAATATATCGCGCGTTACTTGTCCCAAATTGGCCACAATGGCAATATTTAAACCCCCATAACTTTACGAAAAACAATCACAGGTGAAATATTTTTTCAAGTTTAAGCTCACGACCACAATAGCTTTCGAATGATCTAAAAAACTCCATAAAAATGGCTAGTTAAAAAGTCGAAATTTGTCTGAAGAAAAAAAAAACCCACCCCAAGCACAAATATTCTGTTACTTTCGTTACGAAAATCGGAACAAAAAGCTTTTGCTATAGCTATGCCCTATCAACATGATTTGCCTTACTATCAAAATGACTCCATTATTTTACTGTTGTTTTAGGGTGGTTTTTGTCGTCGATAATTAAATTTCCGTTAATATTAAACTTCCGTCCCACAATATTTGACAGAATTATTCTCAAATTTATGATTTGTTCTTTAAAATGCCTGTTTTCAATTTCACTTTTTCTTTCAAAAACCAGTAAAAAATTTTTTAGACCAAGAGCGAAGGATCAGAGCTACACTCTATAAAATTATCAATATTTGGTTTCAATTAATTACTAATGTAGACCGGGTCTGAAAATGCCAGATTTTATTTGCACTCATTTTTGCATTGTTGTGATTTTTTTTGAATAAGGGGAGAGAAAAATTGTTATAAGGGGAAGCGAGAGCAATGAAATGATCAGTGTGAAACACTGTCTAAACTTGGCTGTTTCTTACTTCTTCAAGCGAAGTAACAAACTGAATGCAGATGAAAAAATCTGGCGTTTTACTGAATTTCGAAGGAAAATTTTTCCAAAATGGACTTTGAAAACAGGCATTTTAGAGAGCAAACTCCTAAATTTGCGCTCAATTTTGCCGACAAGTGTCTTGTAAATGACGAAGAGTTTTCCTTTAGACTATTTTCAGTTATCAAACGAACAAGACTGCTCGTATCAGGGCGAAGCCCTGAATGTTCCGACTGCCATTTAAAGTTTATGGATCAGTAGTAACTTAAAAAAGCTAAATGTAATAAAATGAAATGAAAAAAAAAAAACATATGTTTTGAAAAACTTGATTTTTTTGAATGAAATCATCCCCCCCCACACGCCATATAAAGTACAAAAGAATAGATTTCGCTCTTTGTAACAAATCAATTATGGCAAATAAGCTTCTTCCAACCAATTTGGAATGATTTATAAGACGGATTAAATCTCCGCTTACGCGCTAATAGCGCAAAATATATCGCGCATTAATTGTCCTAAATTGGCCAAAATTGCAATCTTTAAACCCGCATAACTTTACGAAAATGATCACAGGTGAAATATTTGAGCTCAAGACAACAATATCTTTCGAATGATATAAAAAAATTCCGTCAAAAGTGGCTAGTTAAAAGTCGAAATTTGTCTGAAGAAAAAAAGCCTTCCGAGTACAAACATTCCGTTACTTTCGTATCAAAAGTCGGAACAATAATTTGATACAGGAAAATTGCTGGGCTTAGGCCCTGAAAATATCAAAACGAACTGTGATCAAGCGATAGCCTACCCTTTAAGTTTCCCACATATCTAAACATTTATAGAAAAACTTGGCAGCTTTTGCAGCATTTGGAATTTTGAGATTTTCATGTACTCTTTCAGTAAAATAAAAAATCGTAATAAAATGATTAAGAACAATAGTTTTTAGCCAATTTTTGTCGTTTTGTTTCTCTCATTCTTTCTTAATAATCACGGCTTTTCTTCTACTGTAACTGTTTTGCTTATTGAGTGACTCCTGATGTTTTTGAATATGATGCTTCCTCGTCTGTATTTGCTCCTCTAAGGCACTCAAAGGCAGTTGTGCATATCTTGATGAATTGTTCACTAGCTGCTGTGGAAAGTAGTTATTTTGGTTGAAATTTAAAAAAATTAACTTTTGAGCAAAAGATCAGTTTTGATAGTTTCTTTTTAATTTATTTCGTTGATATAATGACTTTTTCAATTACCCCTGAAGTGTTTGATAAATTGAATTAGCTCCATTGAAGATTCGCCTATGTTAAGCTATCTTATTGTTAGTTTTGTTAGCCTGAAAACCTTGTCAGGTTTGCTTTTTTGAGTGGGAATGAACCAAATTTGCAGTGGGAAATGAACGCGAGTTTCGTTTTCTATACAATTTCATTATGACGCTAAACAAAAACGAGGAAGTAGATTGTCAAATGGTTGACATTTCCATCCCACCGACTTTTCACCGCCACGCTAGAACAAGATATCTCTCATTCATTTGCAAATTAGTTTTACAAGCTCGATTATACTGAGAGGAATGGACATGGTTGTAATTGTGTGGCAGATGATGACGCCACCTTCGTGTGTCAGGAATTAGAAGGGAAATTGGTAGTCAAGTTCAGTCTTGCATGCTCTTAGGTCCCATCAGCTAAGTAACCGTTAAACAACGTGTTCACTTACTAGCAAGGCATCTATAAGCATGAAGAACTTTTAATCGTGATTTATGAAAGAACTGAAGTTGGAAAAAAATTTCAGTTTCGAGAATAACATTAGTTTTGTTTTCACTCAACTCTCTATTTTATATTTTCTTATTAAAAACAGGAAACACTATAATTACTGATGTTGAGCAATAAATTGAGAATACCATGATTGAGAATACCATAACCGTGTAAAGAATCAATGATTAAGTATCAAAAACAAAAAAAAACAGGCAAGCATGTAAATAAAAACAGTTTTAAATTACAACTTTCAGGTTAAAAATCAGGAGTGGCTTTAATGGGGGGGGGGGGGGGGGCGTGGGTTGTGGGGGCGGGCGCTCTTTTCGCCGACCCAAACAGTCCCCTTTGCACAACTTTGAGACATTCATTTTGGCTGACGGCGCCAATATTTACTATTTTTTTTTAATCAAAGTTTTCCAAAAAGTGCCTGAAAACGCTTTTTTGAGCAAATATCTGCACGCGGCTCAGAGAGTTCGGCCATAAAGGTCTTTTAAGTGCTTTGGGATTTAAAAAAATCAATTTAATCAACCGAAAAAAGGTCGAAAAAAAATTCGAAACATTTTTCAGAGTCATTGTACTCTTTAGAAGAATCATTTAATCAATGAATCATTAAGAATCATTGAATCATCAAAAAATTATTGTTTTTTTCTGTTACCAATTTGGAAGATAGTGAAAAAATATTTGTCTTTGTTGGTTTTTTTCCTCCAGACAAATTTCGACTTCTTACCCAGGAGTGTTTGACGGAATGTTTTATATCCGCCAAAAAATAATATTGTATTGAGCTCACACTTAGAAAAAATAGATCACCTGTGATGATTTTAAGTGAAAAAATGGGTTAATTTTATTGGTTTAATTTCAAGTATAGACAATTAACGTGCAATATAATTCGTGCTTTTCACACGTAAGCAGAGATTTAAACCATCTAAGATGTCATTCCAATTTGGACCGAGGCGTTCTATTTGCACTATTCAAAACTTTGCAACACCTGAATTGTTTTTAGCATTTTACAAGCATGATATCAACCAAAAAAAGTATAAGTATAAAAGAAGCTTTATGTTATTTCTAGAAAAACTTGAATGGCAACTTCTAGGAAACTAAATTTGCGACATATCGATTTAGATGTCGTATCGATTAGGGTACATGATAGCAATGTTTGATATCAAATTTAATCGATATGTCTTGCAAAAAAAAGAATTTTAAATGCCGTCAACCTACCATTCAAACTTTTCCAGAACAACATGAAGCTTCTTCTGTACTTATATTTTTATTGGTTTAATTTCAAGTATAAATTTTGTGTGATTTGACCTACACCTCTATCTGTTGAATAAACACTGAAATATTCCATTTGTTCTCTATTCAAAATTGCTTTTGAATCCGCAAAAAAAATCACAAAATCACTGCTGAAAACACAAAAAAAGCTAACTATAAATACCAAACTTTTTAAACTGAAAGAAAGTTTTTTTTGTAACAAACATTACTCGACCGCTTTACTAACTCAAGATTAGATATTTGAGTTTAAACACAATGAAAAATTTTGAATTTAAAATTCGTTTTCCTTCTTACTCGAAATTTTTTTAAAAAAATATTGAAGCTCAGTTGAATAATTTTTCTTGTGAAATATCACTTGTCTGGCTCCGATGATATATTCTATTTTAACTTGCGTGAAAAAAAAAACGTAAATGAAGACTAAATTTGCCGTCATTTTCAATGATTGGATCATCACGTAATATCAAGTTGGTTTCTAGGTTGAAGTAGATACACTTTTTGGCATATCGCTTGCATACAAGAAGCGAAATAAAGAACCGAAAATAGCGCTTCTGGCACACCCGTTTAAAATTCCATCCAGTCTGATTAGACAACTACTTTGAGCTCTACAGATTTCGGTCATTAGGAAAAACTTTCAAAAAGGGGCGACAATGTCTTATGAAAATTAGGGATTGTAAAATTTCATTAGCACACCAAGGTCTGATTATTATGTCAATAGTTTGATACTTTTTGATAAATTCATTGTAAATATGTTTTTTTTCAAGGAAACTTGATATCGATTCTTTTTATTTCATGTAAATGTGGATCTATAACTGACATCTTTCCATTTTATTTGTCTTCCATATACGACTTTTACAGTCCTCATTTTTTTCATAATCGAGATAAAATTTGCTCGCTTCCAGGATCCAAAAAGGTACTGAATTGATAATTCAAAATGGTTTCATTGCATAATTTTGAGCTCAAAATCTGCTTTATGTGGACTATTTTGTTGCGTTCTAAAACATTTGGCGCGTGTTTGTTTTAAATTAAAATTATAACGTTTCAATTATTCTTTTAAATAGCTTGTTTTTTTGCCTTGTTAGCAAAAAAAATTGATTTAAGACGGATTCATTAGACCCTTAAATTGATCTGCTCAGGGGCCTTTTAAACTGGATTTAAGTTATATTCAGATAGGTTTAAAGGCGATTCGGATGGATTTTAGAGACTTGGAAATCCATCCAAAAAACTTGGAAATCAGATGACCCAGCAGATGAATCAGGCCTTGAACAGATCTGCATTTGTAACAAAATCCATACCTGCTTCAGTCCTGTTTCAGAAATATCCATGTACAAACAAAACATGCACCATGTTCAGACAAGATCGGCAAAAGGCAAGCTTTTATGATGCTCGGATCTGGTTTCCAAGTTTTTGTTATGCACGGGGAGGTACTGCACAAGTAATGACCACAGAGTTGTTAAAAAGAATCCTAAAATTTATCTAGCATTCTATAAAAGCCAAGACTATAGATACAAAAATTTTCCCTCTAACTCATAAAATATACAATTCTTTTGATGAATACTTTATGTAAAACAGTATAAACACTTTTGGCGTAGCAAATTAAATGGCATGAAAAATTGAATTTCTATGTAGTTTATAAAACGTATAGTTTATACAACAATTCTGTCAAGTTAAAATGGCAGCTGTTTCAAGTTTTTTTCTTACTTCTTGTAGCTGCTTCAGTTCTCAGAATTTAATCTTGGCACAAACGATGTTTGCGTGCAACTTCAATGCGAAAAAATCGTTACGGAAACCACATCGAGAGAAAATGATAAGAAACGATAATTTTTCCTAAAAATTGACCAACGATTCGTCCCAATTTGCAAAAAAAACTGAAAAACTGAAATAATCAGGAAACAATTGACCTTGAGTCGAAAAAATAACATCTTCAAATTCTTTGCTGTAAGGATACCACGAAAAAACCGAATAGTAGGGAAAACAATCATCAGGGAGTGAGGTAATTGAAAAAAAATTTTTATTTCTGCCTAAGTAACACCTTTAAATGAAAAAGGATTTGAAGCAAAGGCGGAATATTGCCTTTCAAAAAAAATGATTTTAAGAAGTTCAGATGACTCCTTTATCTATCTTTTTTTACCTTAACACAAATGAAAAAATGAAAAAATAAAAAAGAGGAACCTGGACCTCCATCCAAAAGCACCTCCAACGCGAGAACACCTAGCCCAAAAAAAGGGTTAAGTAAATCGGCCGAATCCATTTCACAACCGCCGAATCGACCTCTGCCCAGATGAGATGCGTTTAACCTACGCAATCTAGGACAGCCGCTTTTCCAAAACGGAACGCCTACGGCCTCAACGGCCGAAGACGAACGTGGGAAGAAAATGCAGGAACATATACAGTTTGAACAGGGGTCAAAGATCCACGAAGACGAGCAAGGAGTCAGCATCAAACTACGATATAGCGTAGGAGAGCATAGAGGGTATCGATACTGACTGGAGAGCATAGACGATATCGAGACTGACTATTCAGGCTGCGAAGAAGTTACACGGCAAGCAAAAGTTTGACGGACAACCTTCAGAAGAAATATTAGGAACTATCAGAAAGAGAAGAGCAAGATTGAAAACTGTTTAAAAAAACTTAAATCTATAAAGTTTCAAATTTTGTTTGAAAATAGGATCTGGAGTACCTCACTAGCCGGATGAGACACGTGAATACTATTAAGTTGGTAGAGTTCAATTTAGATAAAAATTTTCCGTCTTTTCTATTCAGTTAGCAACATACATACAGCAGTGGGATCCGCTTCCTACTCAGTTTTGGTATTCAGCAATGCTCCTGAGAATCCTCAACACAACAAGAAATGAAGAATTTCAAAAGCTAGTAATTTTAGCTCTTGTTAACTATCCCCCCCCCTTTATCGATTTTCAGACATTCAACTTTGGCGGCCTCATTTTCAATAGCTTCCCAGGTCCAGTCATATTGAAATACTTGCCAAGATCTTGAAAATTCTTGAAGATTTATCAAAGACAGCAAACAAAAGTAAGAAGCTATAATTTGTCCAATTTGCAGCAAAAATGATTCGTTTTTCCTCATGGATGGTGGTTGTTCCCAGGGTTTTTCTAGGGATTTTCTTCAAAATGTTACTTATTTTTAACGTACCCTGAACCGTGGTTTTAGTACATTTAGGCATTCTCGGTGTTAAGTCTCAGCGCATTTTTGTGGCAGCAATATACGGATTTCTTTAAGCTATTGAGGCATTTTTTTTCCATCAAATTACCAGCTATTTTTCGATGTCTTCTACTTTCCTTTTTTCGATCAAGGAGTTTTCCTTCTCGTATCTTTTTTAAATTTCGGTAGTAGGTGGACCTTGATATCTGCTAAGAATAGTACAAAAAATAATCATCGTTTATTGCTGGCATAGCTAATTTTTGAGGTCAATGTTTAAAAGTTGAGTTAGAACTAATGTGCAACAGTTTACCGCATGTAGCGTGAAAAGATATTAAAATTAACTCACCAGATTTTATATCATATGCAAGCAAAGGAATAGTTGAACTTTTCATGTAAAGCATTTGCTCTACTAAAATCAACTGCAAGAAGCGTGAGGAATTTTAAAAATGTAACAAAAATCTCATATTTTTTGCATCCAGCAATAGCAAAACAAGGTAAATTTAAAAAAATTAAACAATTTCCTATATTTAATATATTTATTTAAAATTTTTTAAGTGGGTATCATATAAATAGTGAGTAATAAAAATACGCGCGAAGTTGAAAACCCACTAAAATGTATGGCCTTTGGTAGATTTAAGATGTTTTACTTTCATCAAACACTCTGTTTTTTTTCTAAATTCTGTCTTGTTTTTTGTATAGTCATCTTTGTCGTATTTTTTTTCGCCATGTTTTTGAATGGCTCGCCAGTTTTATGTTTAAAAGTTGATATTATAATAGTGTGGAAACACTTTTTTTCGTGCTCTAAATTTTTGATGCTTTACATGTATCGCTAATGTAAAATTTCTAAACGATCTCCAAGCTAAACTCACGATTTTTCGAATCAAATAAAAATTTTTAATGCTGTTAGCTAAGATTTTCCACTCATGAAATTATTTCAAAAAGATTTGAGGAAATTTTTATATTTCTTACGTTAATTTAAACTGAACATATCAATTTACTTTTCAACAGCATGTGCCAGTATACTCGATTTTCTATCTATTATTAATATATCAGGCGTCGCACTGATATAAGCATTTGTTTTGATCAGAACGTCGAAGAAAAAACAATCAATTGTGTATTGGGGCGCATATCACTTCATATTTTCAGGATGATTTTCAAATTGATATGAGGGGATGATTTTTAAATTTATTTGAAGTGTCATCATTTTTTTGAATTAAGCACTACTGCACAAAATTTAAGGAGAAACTGAAACTTTAAGGGCGCCACGCCGATATAATCAGCCTAATGGTTACGACTTTAGAAAAAAGTTTCCAAATATTTGTGTTCGTGATCCTATTTTTGCCGGCAAATTTCGATAATTGCGGGAAATTTCGGCGCAAAATTTGTTCCATTGGAAAAAATACAGGCTAGCTACCCTTTTTGAGTCCTGAATTTTGGAAGTTATCCCGGTCGGAAAACCGCAGTTTCAGCCATTTAAAATAATAATTGCGCTGCTATTAACCCGTGAGCGGCTTATATATCCGGTATCAAAATTGTTCCAAATTGAATTAATGAAGTCTTCTCAAATAATAGATAGCTTTATGCTGAACATTTCACTTCATCTTTTAAATCAATTGTGGAGATGATTTTCAAAATATATTCGTTTTTTCAACATTATTTTAAAAATTCATCACCTTTTTTTTAAAAAGCACAATCACATAGAAAGTATTGAGAATCTGAAACTTAAGGAGTGTTTGTAATGGTGTTTTTCGCCGTCAAATTTCGAATGTCGCGTGAAGTTTTAGCTCATAAATTGGTCTAATGGTTATGAGGCAGGCTAGTTGTCCTATTTGATTCGTCATTGCGAGCAAAACCCACTTTATAATTCATATGACTTGCGAGCAGATGATTTTTAAAAAACAAAAAAACACAAACACTTCTCTGTTAAAGTTACGTAATTTTTTTACAATTAACGTTTATTCTATAGACTTATTCCAGCCGGAACAATTAGAGTTTTGTCATGATATGTTGTTTTTTTTCTCCGGAAAAAAACAACATATAGCAAAGATAGCAAAGAAAAATTATAAAAATTTCGGCTTATTCCAAGGTACCTATGCATCTAAACTACAAAAAAACTACCTCAAAAACATGTACGATCGCTCCGGCAACTCAGTAGAGGAATCGGATTTTTCGTGCAATCTTGAAAAGAGCTTCAAGATTCTCCAAGATTTTTCGAAGATTCTTCAAGATCTTTTAAGATACCAAAGAAAAGTTTCTTATTTTTTTCGAGAAAAAATCATAGCAAATTATTGAGCAAACACTTAGTCAAGCTTCTCCGAAACTACATTGAAAAATGGTTTGATGCAAAAAAAATTAGACTGGAATAACTTGAGTTTTCTCATAGTTGGCAATCATAAAGAAACATATAAATTAAAATAGAATAGGCAAGAAAAATGGCTACAACCCAGTATGACTAGACAGGGATTTGCATTCTATGGCAACGAATTACATTTAGAAGTCTGGTTGGAATTGACTTCATTAAATTTAACCTCATTTGCGCAGTCACTTCATCTTTGCATTCGATTATATATCTCTCCAACTCCTCAATATTTGTTGATGATTTCTTTTCCAAAACATTTTGGAGATTGTTTCAAACAATTTCAATGGTGATAAGTCAGCTGAGTTTGCTGGCCATTGCAAAATTTGGACATGATTGTTCCCCATCCAGTTTTTAGTAAAATTTGACGTGTGTGAGCGAGTTCCCGTCTTGCTGCGAGATCCAGCTCTCTGGGAAAAGTGCGTCAGCGTACGGAAGAAATTTCCCCAGGATATGACAATATTTAGGCCCATTTATATTTCCTAGCCATCGACTATTTTAGGATAGAATCCTCGGACTGAAATTTCTCCCCACACCATCACTTTCTTTGGAAATTTGGGAGCTGAAATTGTTAGTTTTTTGCCACTTTTTGAATACCAGACTGTCAGTTTGATTCTGTGCATCTGGAATAGGCTTTCATCGGTTAAATACACATCCTCAAAGCCATAGTTTGTCCAATTTGCACTAAAATTGATTCGTTTTTCCTCATGGATGTTGATTATTCGCAGATTTTTTTGGGGTTTTTCTTCAAAATGTTACTCATTTTTAACGTACGCTGAACCGTGGTTTTGTTAAATTTATGTCATCCTCGGTGTTATGTCTTAGCGCAATTTTTTGGGCAGAAATATACGGATTTCTTAAAACTATTGAGGCATTTTTTTTTCATCAAATTACCAGCTATTTTTCGATGTCTTCTACTTTCCTTTTTTCGATCAAGGAGTTTTCCTTCTCGTATCTTTTTTAAATTTCGGTAGTAGGTGGACCTTGATATCTGCTAAGAATAGTACAAAAAATAATCATCGTTTATTGCTGGCATAGCTAATTTTTGAGGTCAATGTTTAAAAGTTGAGTTAGAACTAATGTGCAACAGTTTACCGCATGTAGCGTGAAAAGATATTAAAATTAACTCACCAGATTTTATATCATATGCAAGCAAAGGAATAGTTGAACTTTTCATGTAAAGCATTTGCTCTACTAAAATCAACTGCAAGAAGCGTGAGGAATTTTAAAAATGTAACAAAAATCTCATATTTTTTGCATCCAGCAATAGCAAAACAAGGTAAATTTAAAAAATTTAAACAATTTCCTAAATTTAATATATTTATTTAAATTTTTTTTAAGTGGGTATCATATAAATAGTGAGTAATAAAAATACGCGCGAAGTTGAAAACCCACTAAAATGTATGGCCTTTGGTAGATTTAAGATGTTTTACTTTCATCAAACACTCTGTTTTTTTTTCTAAATTCTGTCTTGTTTTTTGTATAGTCATCTTTGTCGTATTTTTTGTTCGCCATGTTTTTGAATGGCTCGCCAGTTTGATGTTTAAAAATTGATATTATAAAAGTGTGGAAACACTTTTTTTCGTGCTCTAAATTTTTGATGCTTTACATGTATCGCTAATGTAAAACTTCTAAACGATCTCCAAGCTAAACTCACGGTTTTTCGAATCAAATAAAAAATTTTAGTGCTGTTAGCTAAGATTTTCCACTCATGAAATTATTTCAAAAAGATTTGAGGAAATTTTTATGTTTCTTACGTTAATTTAAAGTGAACATATCAATTTACTTTTCAACAGCATGTGCCAGTATACTCGATTTTCTATCTATTATTAATATATCAGGCGTCGCACTGATATAAGCATTTGTTTTGATCAGAACGTCGAAGAAAAAACAATCAATTGTGTATTGGGGCGCATATCACTTCATATTTTCAGGATGATTTTCAAATTGATATGAGGGGATGATTTTTAAATTTCTTTGAAGTGTCATCATTTTTTTGAATTAAGCACTACTACACAAAATTTAACGAGAAACTGAAACTTTCAGAGCGCCACGCCGATATAATCAGCCTAATGGTTACGACTTTAGAAAAAAATTACCAACTGTTTGTGTTCGTGATCCTACTTTTCGCCGGCAAATTTCGACAATTGCGGGAAGTTTCGGCGCATAATTTGTTCTAATGGAAAAGAGACAGGCTAGCTACCTTATTTGATACCTTAATAATGCAAGCAAAATCTGCTTTGTAAATCGTATGGCGAGTAGGAAGATGATGTCAAACAAAACGTTTTCTCATGAAAAAATTGTCTTTTTTTTAAAATCTTGTCGTTTTTTAAATTGAAAATCACTTTTTAGCTTGCACACCAAAAAGTATCATCTTTCTGTACATTATCTTTTGTCAACATAATGTTAAAAATAGCTAAATTAATGTAATTTTCGAGTTTTTTTGATAAATCATCAGTAAAATAATGCTCCCCGGATCTCAACCCTGAAAAAAAACAATTGTTTCTTCATTCCAACTGTTCGACTCGCATACTTCAATATTTACGACTAAGAGAGGGTACGTTTTGACTGAAAAACAGACAAAAAATCTTGCAAATTTATCCGACCTGTCTCAGATTAGTTTCAACCAGCAAAACTAAGTGTTGGGTCCATAGGAGTATCTCGACTCTCCATATAACAAAAAAAATATCTAGGGGGATATTGCTTGTCTATGACTAATCCATTTCAGTTTTTTAAATCCCTCATGGAGAAATCAACCTGATCTCATGGAAATTAAACTTGAATGTATGTTTGTACGTATGTATGTATGTATGTATGTATGTATGTATGTATGTATGTATGTATGTATGTATGTATGTATGTATGTATGTATGTATGTATGTATGTATGTATGTATGTATGTATGTATGTATGTATGTATGTATGTATGTATGTATGTATGTATGTATGTATGTATGTATGTATGTATGTATGTATGTATGTATGTATGTATGTATGTATGTATGTATGTATGTATGTATGTATGTATG
>NW_026970729.1:0-17519 GCF_963678635.1 Symsagittifera roscoffensis | reverse complement strand
GGTTTCAAAGTTCTCATTGTTCCATACTTGTTCGATTAGCTCGTAGTTTTCCTCACCTGTGTTTGGTCTTTTTGAGTTTGTAGGCTCACCACCTTTATCCACAATTGTTTTAAAATCAAATTGTAGAGTGTTTTCATTGCGCAAATAGGAAAAAATTCGAATAAGGAGAAAAAGTGATTTCAGAAAGTTTATCAAAAGACACCAATTACCCATAAGGGGAAAAATTGTTTGCTGTTACACCATAAGCTTTGAGAAATTGGTCTACTGAAATACCTGCTGCTAATAAATGCCATTTACTTGTTTATAGTTTATAGTTGATTCAGTCAACGCCAAGTACATTGAATCAGTATCCATTTCATTTGCTCAATTCGTTAACGGACGTACGAGTCGTCCGAGAAAATCGTATTTGAACACTAGAAATCGCTGCTTGGCAATGTTTTTTGTTACAAAACCCACTATAAATGGTTCGTCATGACATGTTGTTTTTTTCGAAATCATTATTTCGTAGATGTTTCCGTCAATTACATCATAGAACTTGAATCGAGCAGAGTTACCCTTTCTTGTTACAGCTAATATGTTAACATAAACAGTTTTATCGAGTTTTGTTTTTTTGATTAGTTGTAATCCATAGACGCTGTTACCAATAAGTTTCGATGTCTAGGCAATAACAGTCTTATCAAAACCAGCATCTCCAATTCTGCGGTTGTAGCTAGCAAAGTCAAAAATCTCCTTGAATGGTTTGTCGCAATTTTATTGTGTAAACAAGTGACACTTACTGACAAGAAGACCGTGAGTTGGAAACCACTTAATGTAGTCGGTTGTGGGTAGAACTTTTTCACCAAAATAACTGGCTAGAAGACAGTGCCAACCAGTAGACATTATTCAGTTAGCCACAGCAAATTCAATCATATGACCGTCAAGATCACTGCAATTAACAATCGTGTTTTTGAAAATTGGCGGCAATTCTTCAAACTACTCTTTCAGATGATCTGGAACGATGATATTAAACAAAGTTTAACCATATTACTCGTCTGTCATTAGCAACAGGAGAAATTGACCTTTAGAAATTGTTGATTTTGTCATATTCAATTCTCGGGCACATCAATAGCATATCATTCTTATACTCCTTTTCGAATGACCATTCACAATCCCATTTCTCAATGACAGTGTACCCTGTCTACAGAAATCTAATCAGAACAAGATGATTATTAATCTTATTTCAATTTTCATCAAAAAGTACCAATTTTCATCAACTATGCGACAAGATTTACAGCAGGCTTTGGGAAAAATTTTTCCTATCTTAGTGTGCGAGTAAGAAAATCCAGATGTGACCACACACGATGGACTGTTATTATAATGTTGTTTAGAAGAAAAACAAACTAATTCTCTCTCAGTCATTTGAAAACGATGTCTATGCGGCTGATGTCTGTTACCTGAATTGGGTTCGTATACTATATAGGGACCACTATGTATATTTCCACCAATTGCATACTGATATAATGCATTAGCGTCATAACCAACTATTGATTTCACCAATTTGTTCTCGTCTCCGCCTATGAAAAAATTATTTACTTTCTCGTAACGACTGAAGTCTAAACTGGGTCCGCCTACGATCTGTTTACGCACCAGATCGTCGAACTTTTTTGTTTTTCACCAAATCGAAAAATGGCTTCACCGCAATTAAATCTGTGAAGTAATTTGTTAGCAGCACCACTCAATGACAGTATTTCCTTTAACAGGTCAATTTTTTCATGTTTATAGAAATGAATCAAATTTTTAACAGCATCATGTAGAGGTTGAACGTCAAGACAGTTGTATATTTCAAAAAGTCTCTCATGGTTTCAAAGTTCTCTTTCAGATGATCTGGAACGTGGATATTAAACAAAGTTTAACCATATTACTCGTCTGTCATTAGCAACAGGAGAAATTGACCTTTAGATATTGTTGATTTTGTCATATTCAATTCTCGGGCACATCAATAGCATATCATTCTTATACTCCTTTTCGATTGAACATTCACAATCCCATTTCTCAATAACAGTGTACCCTGTCTACAGAAATCTAATCAGAACAAGATGATCATTAATCTTATTTCAATTTTCATCAAAAAATACCACTTTTGGTTTTATATTTTTTTTTGTTTAAAAATTGAGAGTTGCCATCTTACAAACAATAATGTATTTGAAATTTAAAACTACCTTGAGATTCAATGAAAGTTTTTCGTTGTTTTTAATATTGTCGAATTTGTACCGGGGTTTTGTTGTGAATTAAGTCTGGCTGAAAAAAAAACGAAAAATTGATTTTCTTTGATTGAATTTTAAAAAAATTATTTATAACTGTTCAGATTTATTAATTTGTCAGTAAACTACCTCATTAAGTAGGCAACTGTGAGCATGGTGATAGGAACCCATAAACTCCCACACTATGCGACAAGGTTTACAGCAGGCTTTGGGAAAAAATTTTCCTATCTTGGTGTGCGAGTAAGAAAATCCAGATGTGACCACACACGATGGACTGTTATTATAATGTTGTTTAGAAGAAAAACAAACAAATTCTCTCTCAGTCATTTGAAAAGGATGTCTATGCGGCTGATGTCTGTTACCTGAATTGGGTTCGTATACTATATAGGGACCACTATGTATATTTCCACCAATTGCATACTGATATAATGCATTAGCGTCATAACCAACTATTGATTTCACCAATTTGTTCTCGTCTCCGCCTATGAAAAAATTATTTACTTTCTCGTAACGACTGAAGTCTAAACTGGGTCCGCCTACGATCTGTTTACGCACCAGATCGTCGAACTTTTTTGTTTTTCACCAAATCGAAAAATGGCTTCACCGCAATTAAATCTGTGAAGTAATTTGTTAGCAGCACCACTCAATGACAGTATTTCCTTTAACAGGTCAATTTTTTCATGTTTATAGAAATGAATCAAATTTTTAACAGCATCATGTAGAGGTTGAACGTCAAGACAGTTGTATATTTCAAAAAGTCTCTCATGGTTTCAAAGTTCTCTTTCAGATGATCTGGAACGTGGATATTAAACAAAGTTTAACCATATTACTCGTCTGTCATTAGCAACAGGAGAAATTGACCTTTAGAAATTGTTGATTTTGTCATATTCAATTCTCGGGCACATCAATAGCATATCATTCTTATACTCCTTTTCGAATGAACATTCACAATCCCATTTCTCAATAACAGTGTACCCTGTCTACAGAAATCTAATCAGAACAAGATGATCATTAATCTTATTTCAATTTTCATCAAAAAATACCACTTTTGGTTTTATAGTTTTTTTTGTTTAAAAATTGAGAGTTGCCATCTTACAAACAATAATGTATTTGAAATTTAAAACTACCTTGAGATTCAATGAAAGTTTTTCGTTGTTTTTAATATAGTCGAATTTGTACCGGGGTTTTGTTGTGAATTAAGTCTGGCTGAAAAAAAAACGAAAAATTGATTTTCTTTGATTGAATTTTAAAAAAAATTATTTATAACTGTTCAGATTTATTAATTTGTCAGTAAACTACCTCATTAAGTAGGCAACTGTGAGCATGGTGATAGGAACCCATAAACTCCCACACTATGCGACAAGGTTTACAGCAGGCTTTGGGAAAAAATTTTCCTATCTTGGTGTGCGAGTAAGAAAATCCAGATGTGACCACACACGATGGACTGTTATTATAATGTTGTTTAGAAGAAAAACAAACAAATTCTCTCTCAGTCATTTGAAAAGGATGTCCATGCGGCTGATGTCTGTTACCTGAATTGGGTTCGTATACTATATAGGGACCACTATGTATATTTCCACCAATTGCATACTGATATAATGCATTAGCGTCATAACCAACTATTGATTTCACCAATTTGTTCTCGTCTCCGCCTATGAAAAAATTATTTACTTTCTCGTAACGACTGAAGTCTAAACTGGGTCCGCCTACGATCTGTTTACGCACCAGATCGTCGAACTTTTTTGTTTTTCACCAAATCGAAAAATGGCTTCACCGCAATTAAATCTGTGAAGTAATTTGTTAGCAGCACCACTCAATGACAGTATTTCCTTTAACAGGTCAATTTTTTCATGTTTATAGAAATGAATCAAATTTTTAACAGCATCATGTAGAGGTTGAACGTCAAGACAGTTGTATATTTCAAAAAGTCTCTCATGGTTTCAAAGTTCTCTTTCAGATGATCTGGAACGTGGATATTAAACAAAGTTTAACCATATTACTCGTCTGTCATTAGCAACAGGAGAAATTGACCTTTAGAAATTGTTGATTTTGTCATATTCAATTCTCGGGCACATCAATAGCATATCATTCTTATACTCCTTTTCGAATGAACATTCACAATCCCATTTCTCAATAACAGTGTACCCTGTCTACAGAAATCTAATCAGAACAAGATGATCATTAATCTTATTTCAATTTTCATCAAAAAATACCACTTTTGGTTTTAAATTTTTTTTTGTTTAAAAATTGAGAGTTGCCATCTTACAAACAATAATGTATTTGAAATTTAAAACTACCTTGAGATTCAATGAAAGTTTTTCGTTGTTTTTAATATTGTCGAATTTGTACCGGGGTTTTGTTGTGAATTAAGTCTGGCTGAAAAAAAAACGAAAAATTGATTTTCTTTGATTGAATTTTAAAAAAAATTATTTATAACTGTTCAGATTTATTAATTTGTCAGTAAACTACCTCATTAAGTAGGCAACTGTGAGCATGGTGATAGGAACCCATAAACTCCCACACTATGCGACAAGGTTTACAGCAGGCTTTGGGAAACAATTTTCCTTTCTTGGTGTGCGAGTAAGAAAATCCAGATGTGACCACACACGATGGACTGTTATTATAATGTTGTTTAGAAGAAAAACAAACAAATTCTCTCTCAGTCATTTGAAAAGGATGTCTATGCGGCTGATGTCTGTTACCTGAATTGGGTTCGTATACTATATAGGGACCACTATGTATATTTCCACCAATTGCATACTGATATAATGCATTAGCGTCATAACCAACTATTGATTTCACCAATTTGTTCTCGTCTCCGCCTATGAAAAAATTATTTACTTTCTCGTAACGACTGAAGTCTAAACTGGGTCCGCCTACGATCTGTTTACGCACCAGATCGTCGAACTTTTTTGTTTTTCACCAAATCGAAAAATGGCTTCACCGCAATTAAATCTGTGAAGTAATTTGTTAGCAGCACCACTCAATGACAGTATTTCCTTTAACAGGTCAATTTTTTCATGTTTATCAAAAGACACCAATTACCCATAGGGGGAAAAATTGTTTGCTGTTACACCATAAGCTTTGAGAAATTGGTCTACTGAAGTACCTGCTGCTAATAACTGACTGCTGTCATTGAATGAAACGAAGTGTCGATAAGGCTAATAACAGGAATCGATTATTCTTTTTGATTACATAAAAGATTGAAAGTTCGTCATGTCCAAGTAAATAATTGAAAAAAAAATTTCGAATTACACTCACATCATAAGATACACCATTAAGTTCTACCACTGGTATTTGTTCAATGTAGGATGTAAGTTTTTTCTTAAGTTGATTCAACTTTTTTCAGTCAATTTGTATCTTATGTTTTTTTTTCTCGAAATATTCCGTTTTTTTTTCAAGCTTATAAGTTTTCTGTTCGCTGCACTTTTTACTCTAGCAAACAGAGTAGGTTTTTTCTAACTTAACTCTCAAATAACAATTTTCACTTGTGTGCTTTCCGCGATAATCACGAGCTGTAGCATTGTAAATTTCATAGCATCTGTTCTCTGCTTTATATGTGGCTAGTGTTCGTGATCGTTGAAGCTAAGCGTCCATGGATGAGAAGTTAGTAAGTGAGATTTGTAATTTCTAGATCGTTTGGTCGAACCCGAGACTTCGTGAAAGTTTTACTAATTAAAGGCTTATTTTTGCTTTTTTATTGCTTTTTTTAGATCTCTAGAGCTGCTTTTTGTCGTGTTCTTGCCAGTATTTGTTAAAAAAAACTAATTTTGGATTTTGAAGTGTTTTTTTATTTATATTTGCGGTAGCAATAAGAATTTGTCAAACGGATTCCAATCATTTGCAATCAGTGACAAGCACCCCGCATTCTTCAATAAATTTAAAAAACACTTTAAACAACAATAAACAGTGACAAGCACCCAGTGACAAGCACCCCTTGACAAGCACCCAGTGCAAACAGTGACAAGCACCCCGCATTCTTCAATAAGTTTAAAAAACACTTTAAAAAACAATAAACATTTTAAAGCTCTTGTTCAGTTTCTATATAATTATTATGGCAAGATGAAAATTGGTAACAGACAACAATTTGTAACAGGCAACAATTCGCAACAAGCGACAATTCCTAACAAGGCACTGGCAATTATAATACGCTTGCTCCGCTGCGCGCCCATCCCATACGAGAGGAATACTGCACGTAAATCAGTGATCTGCGCTTAATCTAGTTAGGAATTGTCGCCTGTTATGAATGCCCGCATGATACCAATTGCCGCCTCAAGAGATTTTATAATAACACTGCTCATAAATCAGGGCAAAGCCCTAAATTTTAAATGCTGTTTGTTTCAAATTGAATATTTGATGTTGTCCAAGTTTCATGGTGATTCAATATTTTTTTTATCAATACGATATAAAGAATAGCTCACAATCGGGACAAAATTGTCGTCCTTCTCCCCAGTGCAATTTAAAGGGAAACATTTAAACATGACTTCAAAATTATTACGACCAATTAGCTTGCTTTAAAACAATTATATAGTGAGGATTAATTTCCCAATTATTAACAAATCGCGTTCTGCTTTTAGCATCATCGATGAGATTTTTACAACGCGCATAAAATAGACTGAATTGGACATTTTTAAGCACGCAGAACTTTTGAACAAGTATTGGAAGGTGAAATAACTTCTTACCACTATTATTTCCATCGCCGAATTTTGACTGAATAGACTGCTCGTATTTCAGGATAAAACCCTCAATGTTTCGACATACTCTTAATCGGCATTGAAAAAGTTTTGGTAGAAAATGCTTGAAAACGCACTATTTCACGCAAAGCCAAGTGCAAAACAATGAGTAGCACAAAATATCCTTACTAAAATTTCATGGGGAAACAATCAATTTTAATAGAACTTTCAAGCAAAATGTTTAACTCTAATAGCATTGTTTCATGAGACTTTTAATCAAGAGAATGAATTTTTAGGGGTTTCAATCGATTATTTTCATTATAAGTTGATAATACAGTTTTGTTTTCAATGGTATTCGAAAAAATTTTTGTTCTTAAATGCTATGAAAAATTTTTTGTAGGTGCTGAAATGTTTGCTCTCTTTTTTTTGCAGCGTTCTGCAAAAAAGAACCCGTAAGAGCACGTTCATCCCACCACTCACCCAACGTTCTAAATCCGCATCTATATTTCTCACAACCTTATTCCTAACTCAAAACGCTCGCCCCATACCGCAACCATCCTATACCTTTTTTAGTCCCCTTTTCAACCTCCCTCCTGGTCGCCCTCTGTTTATACCACATTTTGGCGAAGTAAATTGTGGGTGCGGGGTAAAGTGTCGAGGTAAAGGTAAGATAAGACTAGGGGAATAGTCATACGCTGGAAGAACAAAATAAGAGCCGTAAAATGAAAAAAAAAGTTAAAAAAGATTTGCTAAAAAAACAACAAAAAACATCAAGTTGTACAAAAAAAAATTACCTATTTATGAGCCAAAATAAATTTACTTTATCTAATCCGACATGGTTTGTACCAAAAGAAATATTTCAGGGTACTTTAAATAAGACATGATCAATTTTCCTTATAACTGATTATTAACAATGCTAATATAATTTATCGAATTGACAAAAATTAGGGTTAGAATCCATTTTTCAATTCACTGTAATTTAATACTTTTGAGTTTCATAGAGACTGAGAATGAAAAAAAAAAGAAAACAAAACCTACTCGATCATTGTCCAATAAACACCACTGCAATTAGTGCGTGGTATTTCGCCACGTATTAACAAATATCTTCACAACGAGCCTTAATTAGTCCAGAACTTGACTAAATGGGCAATTTCAAATCCCCATAATATCACAAAAAAACTGTTTAAAATGATTTTTTTTTCTTCATTTTAAACCAAGAGTTTGATGATATAATTAGTAATTTTTGAAAAAATGGTTTAAAAAACTTTGTTTCCATCCATAAATTTTGACTGAATGAAAAATCCACCCCAAATGGAGAATTTCCGTATTTCTTCGAAAGTCGGAACAAAAAATTGCTTCATTGCCACTAAACGAACAAATTCATATATTTAAACTTAGATACAAATATATCATTTATTGTAACCGAAAAGCCCATTCTGCGATATGCAACTGTGTCAAAAATATCGGACGTGTACAATACTTGAATCAATATGACTGGAGAAAAGTTGCCAAAATTTAGTTTATTATGAACCAAACTTGTTTTTTTTTTGTACTCAACGTCGTTTTTGGCCATGCTTAAACAACTAACAACTATTTTATGACATCTATTAGGGCTGACCAACCCTAAACTTTATCTGAATTTTTCTTCGATCTTTTGGCACCAAACTATTTCATCTTTGAGAGGGGGCTAAAGAGCGCGTTGAAAATTTTTTCCACTATTTGCCTAAAAACGTCTTTTTGGCTCGTTCCGGAACACTGCATAAGATAGAATAACTGATTGAACTTTTATAAATAGTACTTTCATTAGCAGCTGTTTGTGTTTGAAATGACATTGTTACTTAGTTTTTCCAAAATTTTTTGGCTGATACATATACTACCAAACTTCCTGTCTAAAAAACATCTATTTTTTGAAAAGTTTGTCTTCAAGAGCAATTGACTGAAACTTGGTTGAGCGGCCTATGTAGTTTCCACTTTTCGAAATTACTAGTAATAATATTTTTTGCACCAAAGTTAAGGTCGACATCCCCCTCTCTCAATTTGACGGAGTAATCAATTTCACCACATTTTTTGTAACACACGCTTAAAAACCAATCATTCTGTCTTTAACTAATAATTTCGACATGTTTAATGGTTTATAAAAAAAGTTAACTGTCCCTCGCCAAATTTTGACAGCTTGAAAAGTCCACCCCAAGCAGAAATAATCTGCAATTTTTCTAAATTCGGAATAAAAAACTGCTTTCAATTGTGAAAACACGAACACATTCATACATTTAAACGTAGGTATAAATATATCATATATTGTAAAGGCGATATTCATTATGCGATATGTTTCGAAAATTTATCAAAAGACACCAAGTACCTATAGGAGAAAAAAACTGTTTGCTGTTACATCATAAGCTTTTAGAAATTGGTCTAATGAAGTAGCTGTTGCTAAAAACTGACTGCTGTCAATGAAACGAAAGGTCGGTAATGCTAATAACAGGAATCAATTATTCTTTTTGATTACCTTAAATGTTGAATTTTGTCAAGTCCAAGTAAAGATTTGAAGAAAAACTTTCGAATTAAACTCAAATAAAAAATTCCACCATTAAATCCTACCACTGATAATTGTTTAATGTAGGATGTAAGTTTTTTGTTAGGTTGATTCAATTTTTTTAGGTCCTTTAGTAATATAAGTTTTTTTTTCTCGAAACAATCCGTTTTTTTTCAAGTTAATAAGTTTTCTGTTCGCTGTACTCTTTACTCTAGCAAACAGCTAGTGTTTTAATTCGAGCCTCATTTTTTTCTAACCTAACTCGCAAACAAAAATTTTCATAAAATCTTTTGTTCAATTTGGGCAAAGAATAAAACTTAGCCATTATATATTTATTTCTTTTCACAATTGGCTTGAAATTTGTTAGGACAAATTACATTGTTATGTATGTGAAGATATTGCGCATAACAAGAGATTTGAATACATCCAAGCGAATTGTTTTTAGCCAAAAAATTTCACCAATTACTTGAAAATCGACTATAAATTAAAGAAATTGAAACTTTTTTATTTTGTTGTTATGCATGATTGATTTTGAATTTCTGTTTTGGCCAACGAAAATTTTCCTTATCGTCTTCTTCTGGTAATTTATTGGTCGAAAATTTTTCTTGATCAATCTAGACTTCATTCTGAGTTTTTTCTTCTCAGCTGAAAAGTCATTGGAACGTTTTGAAATCTTTTAAAATGTAAGTCTCAAAATGAGCTGTAGAATTCCTAACGATGGCTATTGTATGATACACGAAATTTTACAGAATTTTTTTTAAATGAGAATTCGAATGATTCATGTTACTGGTCAGACTATCCAGAGGTTCCAAAACTAGACGAGAAAAACGATTACCCATGAGAATCTTTGTGCAATGCATGTTACACAGATCGTCAGACAAAGGGAGTGTTTTTTCAATAAGATAAGTTCAAATCAATTAAAGTGTAATTTTAAATCATTTTATGCGCAAATCTTACGTTTATTCCAATTTTATTGCGTTTTAGAGTGAAGAAGAGGCCAAAATGTACGAGCCTAAGTTATATCTAATGAATCAATTCAACTTTTCACTCCCAAATCTTGTTGATTGGACAAAAATGAAGGTTGTCGCAGAGAAGAAAAACACATCTTCCTGCACGCCTGTGAAAAAAACCTAAAAGTCTCCGGCTAGAAAACTGTTTTAAAATTACCAGCAAACATATTTGACTTCAAACTTCAAAATCCACTTCATGAGTAGGTATTGTTTTTAGAAATTTTGTCAGTTCAGCACTAGTTATTATTTAAAAACTGTTTAAAGTAATCAAATTTCAAATAAACAGATCAGCAGGAAATCACACTGGAGAAAAAATTTTTTAGCATTTATTGTACACTAAATAATTAGGTACTAACGGTTTACAAGTTTAAGAACCATTTTTTTGGTATACATTCATTTTTATAAGCATCTCAGTAGATGTATCCAAGTAGACAAATCATGTATATATATATATATATATATAAATATATATATATATATATATATATATATTTATATATAAACTGGAAACAATTTCACAAATTCAACGGTTTTATGGAAATTCGTTCACTTAACACAAGCCGCTTAAGAAAAAAATAAGAAATAGATTCTTTAATTTGTTGAGAAATTTTGACGCTTTCGCTGCCATTTTGAGTGTATCATTGTTTTCCGTGTATGCACAGGATGTTTTATTTTTCAAACAAACCAATTCTGTTCCACTCCGTTCAATTTTGACGAAACCAGGCGTTCGATTATCAAATTTCTTATGTTTCTCACAACAAACACTTGAGAAGAATATGAACACGTCATTTGGAAAAAAATCTCTCTCACTACAGTTTTTCTGCACCCAGTTTGTATAAAAATTGCAAGCTTCAGCTGCCATGCACTTGTTTATAGTTTATAGTTGATTCAGTCAACGCCAAGTACATTGAATCAGTATTCATTTCATTTGCTCACTTCGTTAACGGACGTACGAGTCATCCGAGAAAATTGTATTTGAACACTAGCAATCACTGCTTGGCAATGTTTATTGTTACAAAACCCACTATAATTGGTTCGTCATGACATGTTGTTTTTTTCGACATCATTATTTCGTAGATGTTTCCGTCAATTACATCATAGGACTTGAATCGAGCAGAGTTATCCTTTCTTGTTACAGCTAATATGTTAACATAAACAGTTTTATCGAATTTTGTTTTTTTGATTAGTTGTATTCCATAGACGCTGTTACCAATAAGTTTCGATGTCTAGGCAATAACAGTCTTATCAAAACCAGCATCTCCAATTCTGCGGTTGTATCTAACAAAGTCAAAAAACTCCTTGTATGGTTTGTCGCGATTTTATTGTGTAAACAAATGACACTTACTGACAAGAAGACCGTGAGTTCGAAACCACTTAATGTAGTTGGTTGTGGGTAGAATTTTTTCACCAAAATAACTGTCGAGAAGACAGTGCCAACCAGTAGACATTATTCAGTTAGCCACAGCAAATTCAATCTTATGACCGTCAAGATCACTGCAATTAACAATCGTGTTTTTGAAAAGTGATGGCAATTCTTCAAAGTACTCTTTCAGAAGATCTGGAACGTGGATATTAAACAAAGTTTAACCATATAACTCGTCTGTCATTAGCAACAGGAGAAATTGACCTTTAGAAATTGTTGATTTTGTCCCATTTCTCAATAACAGTGTACCCTGTCTACAGAAATCTAATCAGAACCAGATGATCATTAATCTTATTTCAATTTTCATCAAAAAATACCACTTTTGGTTTTATAGTTTTTTTTGTTTAAAAATTGAGAGTTGCCATCTTACAAACAATAATGTATTTGAAATTTAAAACTACCTTGAGATTCAATGAAAGTTTTTCGTTGTTTTTAATATTGTCGAATTTGTACCGGGGTTTTGTTGTGAATTAAGTCTGGCTGAAAAAAAAACGAAAAATTGATTTTCTTTGATTGAATTTTAAAAAAAATTATTTATAACTGTTCAGATTTATTAATTTGTCAGTAAACTACCTCATTAAGTAGGCAACTGTGAGCATGGTGATAGGAACCCATAAACTCCCACACTATGCGACAAGGTTTACAGCAGGCTTTGGGAAAAAAATTTCCTATCTTGGTGTGCGAGTAAGAAAATCCAGATGTGACCACACACGATGGACTGTTATTATAATGTTGTTTAGAAGAAAAACAAACAAATTCTCTCTCAGTCATTTGAAAAGGATGTCTATGCGGCTGATGTCTGTTACCTGAATTGGGTTCGTATACTATATAGGGACCACTATGTATATTTCCACCAATTGCATACTGATATAATGCATTAGCGTCATAACCAACTATTGATTTCACCAATTTGTTCTCGTCTCCGCCTATGAAAAAATTATTTACTTTCTCGTAACGACTGAAGTCTAAACTGGGTCCGCCTACGATCTGTTTACGCACCAGATCGTCGAACTTTTTTGTTTTTCACCAAATCGAAAAATGGCTTCACCGCAATTAAATCTGTGAAGTAATTTGTTAGCAGCACCACTCAATGACAGTATTTCCTTTAACAGGTCAATTTTTTCATGTTTATAGAAATGAATCAAATTTTTAACAGCATCATGTAGAGGTTGAACGTCAAGACAGTTGTATATTTCAAAAAGTCTCTCATGGTTTCAAAGTTCTCTTTCAGATGATCTGGAACGTGGATATTAAACAAAGTTTAACCATATTACTCGTCTGTCATTAGCAACAGGAGAAATTGACCTTTAGAAATTGTTGATTTTGTCATATTCAATTCTCGGGCACATCAATAGCATATCATTCTTATACTCCTTTTCGAATGAACATTCACAATCCCATTTCTCAATAACAGTGTACCCTGTCTACAGAAATCTAATCAGAACAAGATGATCATTAATCTTATTTCAATTTTCATCAAAAAATACCACTTTTGGTTTTATATTTTTTTTTGTTTAAAAATTGAGAGTTGCCATCTTACAAACAATAATGTATTTAAAATTTAAAACTACCTTGAGATTCAATGAAAGTTTATCGTTGTTTTTAATATTGTCGAATTTGTACCGGGGTTTTGTTGTGAATTAAGTCTGGCTGAAAAAAAAACGAAAAATTGATTTTCTTTGATTGAATTTAAAAAAAATTATTTATAACTGTTCAGATTTATTAATTTGTCAGTAAACTACCTCATTAAGTAGGCAACTGTGAGCATGGTGATAGGAACCCATAAACTCCCACACTATGCGACAAGGTTTACAGCAGGCTTTGGGAAAAAATTTTCCTATCTTGGTGTGCGAGTAAGAAAATCCAGATGTGACCACACACGATGGACTGTTATTATAATGTTGTTTAGAAGAAAAACAAACAAATTCTCTCTCAGTCATTTGAAAAGGATGTCCATGCGGCTGATGTCTGTTACCTGAATTGGGTTCGTATACTATATAGGGACCACTATGTATATTTCCACCAATTGCATACTGATATAATGCATTAGCGTCATAACCAACTATTGATTTCACCAATTTGTTCTCGTCTCCGCCTATGAAAAAATTATTTACTTTCTCGTAACGACTGAAGTCTAAACTGGGTCCGCCTACGATCTGTTTACGCACCAGATCGTCGAACTTTTTTGTTTTTCACCAAATCGAAAAATGGCTTCACCGCAATTAAATCTGTGAAGTAATTTGTTAGCAGCACCACTCAATGACAGTATTTCCTTTAACAGGTCAATTTTTTCATGTTTATCAAAAGACACCAATTACCCATAGGGGGAAAAATTGTTTGCTGTTACACCATAAGCTTTGAGAAATTGGTCTACTGAAGTACCTGCTGCTAATAACTGACTGCTGTCATTGAATGAAACGAAGTGTCGATAAGGCTAATAACAGGAATCGATTATTCTTTTTGATTACATAAAAGATTGAAAGTTCGTCATGTCCAAGTAAATAATTGAAAAAAAAATTTCGAATTACACTCACATCATAAGATACACCATTAAGTTCTACCACTGGTATTTGTTCAATGTAGGATGTAAGTTTTTTCTTAAGTTGATTCAACTTTTTTCAGTCAATTTGTATCTTATGTTTTTTTTTCTCGAAATATTCCGTTTTTTTTTCAAGCTTATAAGTTTTCTGTTCGCTGCACTTTTTACTCTAGCAAACAGAGTAGGTTTTTTCTAACCTAACTCTCAAATAACAATTTTCACTTGTGTGCTTTCCGCGATAATCACGAGCTGTAGCATTGTAAATTTCATAGCATCTGTTCTCTGCTTTATATGTGGCTAGTGTTCGTGATCGTTGAAGCTAAGCGTCCATGGATGAGAGGTTAGTAAGTGAGATTTGTAATTTCTAGATCGTTTGGTCGAACCCGAGACTTCGTGAAAGTTTTACTAATTAAAGGTTTATTTTTGCTTTTTTATTGCTTTTTTTAGATCTCTAGAGCTGCTTTTGGAGAACTAATTTTGGATTTTGAAGTGTTTTTTTATTTATATTTGCGGTAGCAATAAGAATTTGTCAAACGGATTCCAATCATTTGCAATCAGTGACAAGCACCCCGCATTCTTCAATAAATTTAAAAAACACTTTAAACAACAATAAACAGTGACAAGCACCCAGTGACAAGCACCCCGTGACAAGCACCCAGTGCAAACAGTGACAAGCACCCCGCATTCTTCAATAAGTTTAAAAAACACTTTAAAAAACAATAAACATTTTAAAGCTCTTGTTCAGTTTCTATATAATTATTATGGCAAGATGAAAATTGGTAACAGACAACAATTTGTAACAGGCAACAATTCGCAACAAGCGACAATTCCTAACAAGGCACTGGCAATTATAATACGCTTGCTCCGCTGCGCGCCCATCCCATACGAGAGGAATACTGCACGTGAATCAGTGATCTGCGCTTAATCTAGTTAGGAATTGTCGCCTGTTATGAATGCCCGCATGATACCAATTGCCGCCTCATGAGATTTTATAATAACACTGCTCATAAATCAGGGCAAAGCCCTAAATTTTAAATGCTGTTTGTTTCAAATTGAATATTTGATGTTGTCCAAGTTTCATGGTGATTCAATATTTTTTTTATCAATACGATATAAAAGAATAGCTCACAATCGGGACAAAATTGTCGTCCTTCTCCCCAGTGCAATTTAAAGGGAAACATTTAAACATGACTTCAAAATTATTACGACCAATTAGCTTGCTTTAAAACAATTATATAGTGAGGATTAATTTCCCAATTATTAACAAATCGCGTTCTGCTTTTAGCATCATCGATGAGATTTTTACAACGCGCATAAATAGACTGAATTGGACATTTTTAAGCACGCAGAACTTTTGAACAAGTATTGGAAGGTGAAATAACTTCTTACCACTATTATTTCCATCGCCGAATTTTGACTGAATAGACTGCTCGTATTTCAGGATAAAACCCTCAATGTTTCGACATACTCTTAATCGGCATTGAAAAAGTTTTGGTAGAAAATGCTTGAAAACGCACTATTTCACGCAAAGCCAAGTGCAAAACAATGAGTAGCACAAAATATCCTTACTAAAAATTTCATGGGGAAACAATCAATTTTAATAGAACTTTCAAGCAAAATTTTTAACTCTAATAGCATTGTTTCATGAGACTTTTAATCAAGAGAATGAATTTTTAGGGGTTTCAATCGATTATTTTCATTATAAGTTGATAATACAGTTTTGTTTTCAATGGTATTCGAAAAAATTTTTGTTCTTAAATGCTATGAAAAATTTTTTGTAGGTGCTGAAATGTTTGCTCTCTTTTTTTGCAGCGTTCTGCAAAAAAAGAACCCGTAAGAGCACGTTCATCCCACCACTCACCCAACGTTCTAAATCCGCATCTATATTTCTCACAACCTTATTCCTAACTCAAAACGCTCGCCCCATACCGCAACCATCCTATACCTTTTTTAGTCCCCTTTTCAACCTCCCTCCTGGTCGCCCTCTGTTTATACCACATTTTGGCGAAGTAAATTGTGGGTGCGGGGTAAAGTGTCGAGGTAAAGGTAAGATAAGACTAGGGGAATAGTCATACGCTGGAAGAACAAAATAAGAGCCGTAAAATGAAAAAAAAAGTTAAAAAAGATTTGCTAAAAAAACAACAAAAAACATCAAGTTGTACAAAAAAAAATTACCTATTTATGAGCCAAAATAAATTTACTTTATCTAATCCGACATGGTTTGTACCAAAAGAAATATTTCAGGGTACTTTAAATAAGACATGATCAATTTTCCTTATAACTGATTATTAACAATGCTAATATAATTTATCGAATTGACAAAAATTAGGGTTAGAATCCATTTTTCAATTCACTGTAATTTAATACTTTTGAGTTTCATAGAGACTGAGAATGAAAAAAAAAGAAAACAAAACCTACTCGATCATTGTCCAATAAACACCACTGCGACTAGTGCGTGGTATTTTGCCACGTATTAACAAATATCTTCACAACGAGCCTTAATTAGTCCAGAACTTGACTAAATGGGCAATTTCAAATCCCCATAATATCACAAGAAAACTGTTTAAAATGATTTTTTTTTCTTCATTTTAAACCAAGAGTTTGATGATATAATTAGTAATTTTTGAAAAAATGGTTTTAAAAAACTTTGTTTCCATCCATAAATTTTGACTGAATGAAAAATCCACCCCAAATGGAGAATTTCCTTATTTCTTCGAAAGTCGGAACAAAAAATTGCTTCATTGCCACTAAACGAACAAATCATATATTTAAACTTAGATACAAATATATCATTTATTGTAACCGAAAAGCCCATTCTGCGATATGCAACTGTGTCAAAAATATCGGACGTGTACAATACATGAATCAATATGACTGGAGAAAAGTTGCCAAAATTTAGTTTATTATGAACCAAACTTGTTTTTTTTTGTACTCAACGTCGTTTTTGGCCATGCTTAAACAACTAACAACTATTTTATGACATCTATTAGGGCTGACCAACCCTAAACTTTATCTGAATTTTTCTTCGATCTTTTGGCACCAAACTATTTCATCTTTGAGAGGGGGCTAAAGAGCGCGTTGAAAATTTTTTCCACTATTTG
>NW_026970728.1:0-12402 GCF_963678635.1 Symsagittifera roscoffensis | reverse complement strand
GGGATGGGAAATTCCATGCCCATAAGTACGGCTCAATGCAGCTTTGAGCGCGACAGGTATCTTCCGGATTAAGTAACAACCCCGGAACACTTTATTGCTCTATATTAAATTACACCAGATATATGTTATATAGTTCTCAGTGACCCATGGTATTGTTGCTATTTCGCGATTAGATCGATTGAAAAAAGCCAAAATCCAGCTTTAAATGATGTCGTCTTTGAGTTTTTTTGTTTCATTTCCAGATGTAGTACCGCTTCCAAGACCCGGATTAAATTGAAGTAACGATTTCAGATATTAAGATAATACACTTATCAGATTAATCTATCGAACTTTTTTTTCCATTTTTCTTTATCGTCAATCGCTCTTTAGTTCATCTTTTTTTCCACTTTTAAAAACACTTTTGCGCCAGCTTTTTCCTGCTTCCGTAAACATCCGCAGGCGCATTTCATACAAATTAAAAGACCCTCGAGTGTAGAAATTGACAATAATTCCCTCAATTTTATTCATTCACCTACCTTCTTCGCCCATATTAACCGCGGATTTTGCCCCAGAACCCACCGTCACTTTGCAATGAAAAGAAAAAGCGTTCAGTCCGGGATGCTTCTGAACAAATTGTGAGAAAGATAGCTTTATGAGATCGTATCAAGGAAAGTTGTTTAGCTTTTCCTATTAGCTTATATGGTATCTTTCTTAAAGATATTTTCACAATTTCTATCTCACCGAGAAAAAACCCTTGTTGAGTTTGAGCTGAGGATTGAGATTTGGTTTGTGCTGCCTTTTGGCTTTCTAAAGACTCAAACTAGTTTTAGAAAATTGCTCGTTAAAAAACTTCTTGATTACAATCTTTTTTCGCTTTTTTATTTTCTTTACCGGCTGACCTGTTTTAATTATCACTTTTATCTTTGCATCATCAAAAACTCAAATTTTCTCCTACTCTAATTTGACATGTTGATTATTTTCCTCTTTAATTATTTGTTTTCCGTTTTTCCGTTTATACTCGCTTTTGTTTATTTATGCTAAATAATTTTTGCCCATTTTTCACCTATTTCCTTAGGGACCAGAGACTGCGTTTATGAATTACTTCCTTAATTTCCTCTAGAGGTTTTAAATCAGTAAAAACTGGGCTGTTTTTACATAGTTACAAACCAACATTTTATTGCTTGTATTGACGATTTAATGTTTATTTTGCTGACTAAACTTTAAATGCTTGAAGCTTGGATTTCGTGCAATAGTTCAAAAAAATGTGTATAGACTAAAAAATGTTTATCTTTGCCGTTAGCACAAATCCGTTTACTGTTGTCTGTAGTCTCTAATTCAAAACGATGCTGCGAGCTTGAAGTTTTTTATGATAAACGCTAACGAGTTACTTGCCTTTTCTTAGTTTTAGTGCTCTAGATATTATATCTATCGTCCTTTACAAAGAGTTTTCAGCGTCCGTTGTTCAGATTTTTAAATATGAAAGAAAATCAAATTTTAAAACTGATTTCCTCTATGATGTTTAGATACGTTATATTTGCTGGTTGCCTCGTCAACATTTGCATCGACCCCATTTCGGGTGAAATTTACACGAGAGGAAAAATTGACCGGGAAGAAAATGATGTTATCGACTTCGCAGTTCGTGCCATCGATACGAAGTCGGCGATTCGCGCCTCGGGCGAATACTTCTACTCGGATCAAAATGTGAAAATCCGAGTGAAGGATAAAAACGACAACAGTCCTGTTTTCGAACATCAAGCCGTGCAACTAGTCCTACCCGAGAACTCTAAAATTGGCACTGTCATCGGAAAAGTGCGAGCAACCGATGCAGACGAAGGGCCGAACGGTGACGTTCGTTACGTAATCTACGACTCGAGTCCCCAGAATTACGTAACACTTGATGAGAAGCATGGAACGCTGAAACTAAATCGAGACGTGGACTTTGAGGCCTTGAGGCACATTGATGTCGTAGTGATGGCACAAGACTCGCCCGTGAATGGCGAGAGTCCCCGAATGAGTTTTGCGAATGTGGTGATCCGGATTTTGGATGAAAACGACAATGCGCCCATCTTCCATCCGCCTTTCGCAGTTACCATCTCAGAAGACCACGACCCAACCTTCTCTTTTTTCAAGGTCAGTCTCATCTGGTTAGATAAATTAGATGAGTCTATTTGCTCTATTCGACTTCTGTGTGCATGAAGTTTGAATCATTGCTTGATGTTGAGGTCACATTACCCAGCACAGAAAAAAAAAGAAATGCAAGTAAACCTTAAACAAGGCACAACAGCGGTTCTCCGTGAACAGCTGAACAACTTGTATTCTAGTCTTTTCCCTTGCGGATGAGTTGTGAGGATTTTACAAGCTTTTCAAATCGCCAAGTTTTGAATTTTTTTGAGTTTCTGGGAGGATTTTTTTTCTTCCTAGCTTCATAGTTTTGCAGTTTTTGTCGATACAGGAAAATAAAATAAAATTCGAAACTTAAAACGGAACAAAAAGTATATGGACAACAAAAAGTATATGGAAATCAAAAACATCTGAAATAAACAACGTTTTCATAGTGTAACGAGGGGTTTTTCATGGTTAGTTATGACGTCTGAAGATGTTTGAAACTGCTTACATAGCCGCACCGGAGTTTCATGGATGAAAATTGATTATAATGGAAAAAATTGTCTAAAAGGTCATAATAATCCATTTTTGTTGCAAACTTAGATCATGAATTTGATTGTATTGCTATTATAATCATTTATTTTTTTAAAAAGACAATCCTTTAAATCCGTTATAAAATCTTATAATTCAGTTAAAATCTATTATAATTGAATATATTCTCTTTTTTCTGAAAATTATTTGCAAATCTTTCAACAACTTCTGCTATACTCACAGTCTTCTAGAAATTTAAACCTATTTTTTGTAAACACCGGGAAGGTGGGGAAGGGGTTGTAAACGGGGAAGGGGTGTAAACGAGGAGGAGTAAGCAGCTGGGAGGGATGTAAGCGTGGGTGGGAAGTCACATGCTGGAGGAACGGCAAGGGACGTAAATTAGATCAAGAAGAGTAGATAAAAATCAGCTAAAAATGAGGAAGTAAAAATTATGACAATCTCATTTTATCTGGTGTAACGGGTATTGCCTGTTGATTTCCGCCTAGCAGTTTTGAAAAAACAGTTTGCTGTTGATTTCAAAAAACCACATAATTCGCACTACAGGCTAGTTGCGAATGAATTTTGAAAAAATTGTTCACAAAACTTGTCAAGCCATGTAAAAGATCTAAGATCTAATTTCATGTAAAAGATCAAATTTATATAAAATTGAACTAAAATGCTTCCTTGAAGCAAGAGAGTTTGAGCGAGCGTCGTTCCTAGTTTATATGCATAGCGCATATTTTTTCGGCATAGCTATGTGTCATAGCGATTCCTATATTGTGTCTGAAAGGTTGGTTTTAAAAATTTTGGGTAGAAGTGTTTTTTAAAGAGCTTTCAAAGGTTTTGCAAAATTTGTCAATCGTTTTATATCAAACCCAATTCACAAAATGTGGAGTAACAAGAAACAATTTACCGAAAAGTTTTAACAATTTACGAAAACATACAGAACCAATCAAAGCACAAATTTACCGAAGAAAAAGTTAGTTAGAGGACTGCCACGATTGTTGCTTGTTACTTGAGGGTGAAGCACAATTATCCAATCCAGTTAAATTTTATATGTTAAAATGAAAATCTGAATGGACTATAAAGGAAATGTTTAACTGAACACAATGCTTAAGAATTATTAGGAGACAAGGTTTGAAAGGCTATCGAACGTAACGTTTAAGAATCATTTAGAGGAAGATGAACTAATTGCAAATTCAAAGCTAGAAATTACTTGCCTAAATTTTTGTCTAAAAATTTGCGTTTACCGATTCATTTCAAAAATATCAACCTCCATGCAAAGAAAAAAAAATTGCGAACCAATTCGGTCTATGAAATAACTTGAAATTATTCAAAGTTTTATAGCTTTGAAACCTTGCTTAGTAAAACTGAAACTTTTCGCTAACCGATTTCGTCCAAGAAATAACTTGAAATACTCCAAATTTTCATAGCTTGCTTGAAAAAAATTAAAAGTTTTCGCGAACCGGTTCAATTTATGAAATATCCTGTAATAGTCAAAATTTCATAGCCTGAAAAGCATGCTGAGAGAAACCAAGAAACTTTTTGCGAACCAACTCAGTCTATAAAATGAAAAGGTTGTAGTTTTCAAAGTTTCGAATAGCTTCAAGTTTCGAAGAGCTTGCTTAGACAAGTTTTTTTGAAACGAATTGTTTCATTAAATATCTTGAATTATGTCAAAGTTTCATAGCTTGAACTGCTTGCTTCAATATGTGGCAAAAACTATTCGGTCTAAGAAATAGTTTGGGTTTGTCAAACTTCCTTGCTCCATTAGCTCGCGCAAAAATAATAAATAAAAAACTAAGAAGAAACCTGGAAATCACTTGAGAAGCTTCAACAGAAAAACAATTTGCTATCCGATTCAATTTTTGAATCACTCTGAATTTTTTAAAGTTTCGTAGCTTTAACAACTTGCTTAGAAAGGTTCAATTTTTTCACGAATTTTTTCTGTCTATGAAATAACTTGGAAATGTTAAAAATTTCAAATTTTAAATAGCTTGTATAGAAAAACTTGTTGAACCTTTTGCGAACCAGTTCGCTCTGTAAAGTAACCTGAAATATTTCATTTATTAGCTTGAGTAGCTTTCTAAAAAAAACTTTAATTTTTTGCCAATTGATTCGCTCTATGGAACAGCATGAAATATTTTCATGTTTTTTTGCTTGAATAGCTTCCATAAAAAAACCTTAAGTTGCGCCATCCGATTTGTTTCATGCTTAGAAAAACTTCAATTTTTTGGGAACCGATTCGTTCTATGGAGCAGTTTTTCAAACCGATTTGCGATATGGTTTAACTTGAAATTGCTCAAAGTTGCTTTGCTTGGATACCTTGATCAGAAAAACAACTAATTTTTTGCAAGTCAATTGATAAGAGAGTCGAACAGCTCGTATGTCGAAAACAATTTGAAGTTGGAATTCTGATGGAATCGAAAAACAAATGTTCAAGCACTAGGCGTTAAATCTGAGTTTTGGCTAGCGACCAAAAATTTGGATTTCGCAATTGATTTGTTCGTTAGCGGATGTTATTTAGTTTGTATCGTGAAGGGTGGGTTTAAAAGATGTATTAAACGCTCATACATTTTTAGTAGAGAAAAAAAACGTTCTTTTGTCAGCCCTGGGATAAACTGTCTAAAAGAAGCATTTTGTGCCACAGGCAAACTTATGCTTAAAATATGTCAAAAATGCCATATTGTAGCAGAGTTTTTGGAAAGTTTTGCGTTCCTTTTGACTTGAGTTTCCTTTTGCATTCTTCTGGCGCGGTCTTCTTCTTTCACGACAGTGACGGATTCAAAATCTTGAAGAAATTGAGGCGTTTTCCCCCTAAATCCGCACACGACTAGAAAATGAATTCTCACACATGTATGCACGAACAGTTGACCAAACAATTTTGGCTGGGCTTTTATTTTGTTTTTCAAATGTTAAATGTTATCTCTGCTGTTGTTTCTTATCAGTAATCGAAAATGGGTTCCTTTATGAGGTCTGGGTTCCTCAAATCGGGCTTTTGGAGATATAATTAGCCACTAGATTCCAACTTCATGCCACCTTGCTACTCCCCACCCTCCCAACTAAACGTCACTCTTAATCGCAAATTGTGATCAAATTTCATTCTCTTCTCTCTGGAGTAATTTTGTCATTACTAACATATTGGTTTATGATTTAATCACCCCGGTAACACATAGGGTTCAAATTGACAACGAGAGGTTGAAAGACGGACTAACTTAACCGGTTACGTTCAATTAACAGACAAGGATTTCAACCGAAGTTTACCAGAAACTCTACGGACATTTTTTCTGTTTTTTTTTGGAAGTTTAAAAACGTATTTGTATGGACTAATTGATGCACCTTTCGGTTCACTATATATCTGTTTGATGCACACAAAACGTCAACCTGATAGAAAATTGAAGCACATTGTCACTTCAAATACTTTTAGGCAGGTACTACTGGTGCTATCGAAGTTGATACGAGTTGAAGTTGGCTGTCAAAACCATATGAAATGTGTCCAAAATGTGCCAATTGCGCCTGGATAAGAGGGATAACTTTGTCTGATCTGCATTTATATGCACCATATTTCCATATTTAAATCTATGTCGCTGTTAACAAACTATAGGCTTGTCAGCATGGACTCAATTGAAAAAAGAATCAGAATTAAAGATCTCGACCGATGCCTCTCTTTCGATTTTAATAAAATAATTGTCCCGACTTTCGATATGAAAGTAACGGAATATTTGTGCTCGGGGTTGGTTTTTTTTCTTCAGACAAATTTCGACTTTTTAACTAGCCATTTTTGACGGAATTTTTTCAAAATTGGTTGAAAGAAGCTTAATTGCCATAATTGAATGTTACAAGGAGCTAAATTTATCTTTTTGTACTTTGAATGGCGTGTGGGGGGATGATTTTCATAAAAAATTTCAATTTAAAATTTTTTTTTATTTCATTACATTTAATTTTTTTATGTTATTACTGCTCCATAAAACCTTAAAAGGCAGTCGGAACATTCAGGGCTTCGCCCTGATACGAGCAGTCTTGTTTATTTTTCCTTCTGTTTCAGGAATAGGTCTAAAATTTTCGCAAAAAAATGTTTCCACCTACAGCGAGTCCTTTTTTTGGTCATTTTTAGCCCCGTTTTTCCCAGAAAGTAATGTCGTACACTCTTTGCGTGTTGTGAGCAAAACTTGTTATTTTTTTCCACGCATTCTTCTCAAATGTACTAGTTTTGCTCGCAGAGTAGCTTACAGATAAACTTAACAATTCTATCAAACATTTTTTTTTTGGTTACGAATATCAAACTTTCTGAATTATTTTTGATGCAATTGTTGTCGGGATGACCTTGAACACTTTAGTTAATTTTTGGATAAAAACTGGCGAACGAATGAAAATGAATTTCTCTTCCAGTTTTCTATGCACAATAAGCACTGAATCTATCAAGACTATTTAGACAATTCAAACGTCAAAATCACAAGCTAATGTAGAATCAGAAATGTATAGTGTTTTTGTCGTTGAAAGAACTCGGTCTCTTTTTTGTAACAAAAATTTCAGAAAGCTGACATTCCAGAATCATATTGGTTAAAAAATATTGGTTTTCTTGTTTGTCATAGCTTGGTTGCTAATTTGTTTGTTATAGCTTGGAGAGCTTTGATTAACATTCCGTCGCAAGCTTACTATTTGTGGTAAATTTGATTTCAGTTAAAAATAACTTGAGTTCTTTGTTGTCTATATGAGCCCCAAGTACCTTCCTATTGTAAAGTAAACATTTTCGCTTCACTTAGTTAAGTATTTATGGGCCTTCCAGTGCTCAAAGAAAAGGTGTCTATTCCATTCTCAAAATTGGGCGATTGGAACACAGGTTTTTGACTTGGGGCGTAAAACTAATAGGCAACCGCAGTATTATTGTCAGGAGAATGAAGGCTGATTGTTTCCAAGCCTTTACTGTGTTCATGACTTCAGGCTTTTTCAAATCTTGCTTTTCTTCCACGAAGTTCACCGTTGGTGTAACAAAGAGTTTTTTCAAGGGACTTTGAAGTCGTTATATTCAATTTTTTTTCAGAACTGAAAAAGTCAACAGATATAGCTATTCTACTCTACAAGGAAATCAATAGCTAAAATCCTCATTGTATGGATATTTTGATGCTAAGTGCTCGGCTTCATGGGTGTTTCTTTGATTTTTAAGAAAAAAGACGTCACCTAAATTTGCTGAGAAATGAATGTTTTTTCTCAAACACTAATTATCCAAAACTACTTCAGAAACATATATGCTTTTTAGTTTTAAGATTCGATGAACATTGTTCAGACTCTTATGTAGGTCGCGATGTTTTTTTTTCGTTTTTTTTTCACGAATAGTCTGAAAATTTGCTCAGGCTCAAACTTACTTTTTTGCGGTTTTACTTTTGATTTCTTTCTAAGTTCAGTCATTTCCTTTTCATTTCCTTTTTTAAAAGGAAGGCAAACTCCACTATTGAACAGCAAAAGTATTGAGATCACAAAAAACGTGATCGACTTCTAATTTGGAAAATTGAATTTAATTTTCGAATTTCACAGTGAAATGACAAGTTTAGTTATTGATCCAGTTTGCTCAAATTGGGTTGGTTTTATCGAAATAGAGCCTATCAAAAATTGTTCTAGAATCAAAGAGCTTTAAGGGTATCTATTTTTTGTTTCAAATTCGAAAGTTGAGATTTTTTTTCTGTTAAATTGCGTTCATCGACTCTTTCCAACTGTCTGTTGGCTATGCTTAAGATAATTTTATGCTGGTGCTATTTGTGGTTGCCTAAAATTGGGCAGGAGCTACCGTAAATAGACAATGGCTCCTCCCGTGACCTGGTATATGGGCTTAAAATACGAACTGAAAGAGATTTTCATTGCCTTAAATAATCTTCATTATCTTCAGTCAATATACCTTTTCATGGTTCATTTTGCACAGTCATAAAGAGACGTAGCGTCTGAGGAAGAAAGTGTTTTGAAGTATGAATAAATTACGCCCTCCGCAATCTGTTCTTTTGTCCTGTTTTTTTCAAAAGCAACTCAATCGATTAAATATTAATACGCTATCATACACCGAGTTTCACAATAGAACTATTCAAAACGTTTTTTTTTTTGGTTCAGTTTTATTTTTTTTGCAATTAAATCTAATTTTCTGAAGTTTTGCTTTGAATTTTTAGAATAGTTTTTTCAAAAGGTCAATTTTGGCTGATATGCCCTGCCAGTGTTTCTTGAAAATTTAAAATCAGGAAGCACTATCGATTAACGACTTCTTATATATTAAACGAATGACAGAAAAACAAATGCCATGTTTCAACTTATGACAAAAAATTTCATAGCTTGAATCGCTTGCATAAAAAATGCAACTTTTATTGAACCTATTTGGTCTGAAATATTGTTATTTATTTCAGAGTTTCAAAGCTTTAAAAGCTTGCTTAAGAAACCAATTGCAAACCTTAACTTTTTGCAAACCAATTAGATTTTTGAACCAACTCGAAGTATATCAAATTTTTCTCGCTTGAATGGCTTCAAAATAAAAATTTCCACATCCTCTATAAAAAAACTTGCCTGCGTCAGAAAAATTAGCTAGCCTATTTTGAATAGAAGTTTGCTTATATATTTAATACCCGATTTGCTTCATAAAATAACTAGAAATAATACAAATTTTCATAACTTGAATAGATTGCCTAAGAAAATTGAAAAATTTGCATTTGCTTCGCCTCATAGAATAAATTAAAACGTTTCAAACTTTCATAACTGCTTTTTAATTTAAAAAACCTAAATTTTTGTGAACCTATTCGATGTGATATACTTTGAGATCTAAATAAACTTGAATAGCTTGCTTAGCAAAGTTGAACTTTTCATTATCCGATTCGTTTCATAGAATAACTTGAAATATTTCAAAATTTCAGTTTGCTAATAAAAATTAAGATTGTATCGAACTTATTTGACTTGAAATATTTTGAAAAAGTCTGAAATTTCATCGCTTGAATAGCTTGCATAAAAATTGATTCAACTTTTCTGAACCTATTTGTTCAAAGGTATTGTTAATTATTTCAGAGTTTCAAAGCTTGAATAACTTGCTTCAGAAAATTTTTAACTTTTTGCAAACCAGTTAGGTTTTTGAAACAACAAGAAGTATGTCAAACTTCTGTCGCTTGATTGGCTCCAATAGAAAACTTTCAATAAACTTCATGAAATAAATTGAAAAGTTTCGGAGTTGCATTACTTACTGCAAAAACTTACTGCTACGCGATTCGCTTCATGAAGTAACTTAGAAAGTATTTCAAACTTTCAGAGCTTAAATAGCTTGCGTCCAAAAAACTAGCTTTTTTGCTATCTATGAAATAACTTGAAAAATTTTGAGGTTTCATCTCTTGCATAGACAAACTTCAATTTTTCGCAAAACATTTTGGTCTCTAAAAACAAGTTGTTTCTTTTTCAAAGTTTGTCGATTAAATGGTTTCAATACAAACTTTATCTTTCTGCCTTCCATTTGAGTCAATTATTTACAAATAGTTTGAAATATTTCATGGTTACTTTACTTTCAAGTTTTTATAACCTAAATAGCTTGCTCTAGAAAACTTGATTTTTTGCCGATCAATTTGCATATGAAATGGCTTGAAAAAGTTCAAAGTTTCATAACATGCTTAGGCAAACTTAACATTTGACCTATTGAAAGCTTTTATTATGGTTTGAAGGTTTCCATTAAAAAAATAATATTTTCTGCGATCCGATTTGCTGTATGATATATTTTCAAATACTTCTAAGTTTCATTGCTTGAAAAGCTGGTTGAGAAAAATTAATACATTTTGCGAACTGATTTGCTCTTCGAAACAACTTGAAATATTTCGAAGTTTCTCTACTTGAATAATTTGCATTAAAAAAATTCAAAATTCTCTCAAAATTATTCGGTCTAAGAACCAATTTGAAGTATTTCAATGTTTTTTGCGTGAATTTTTTCAATCGAAATCTTGCAATGCGGTGCTCTTCTTGAAATGACTTCAAATAATTCAAATTAATTCATAGCTTGCTTAGAAAAATTATTACGTCTGAAATTTTTTGAAAGTATCTTAGCTTGAATAGCTTGCCTAAGGAAAACTAAAGTTTTCTCGAATTGATTTCTTTGCTAGAATTATTGAAAATAACTCAAGTTTTCTTTGTTGAATAGCTTGCTTGATTTTTTGCCGACCGGTCGCGCTCTATGAAATCACAGGAATAATTTCGGATTTTTAAGACTATTTTTATCCACGGGGGAAGGACCAACACAAGAGCTGTACAGCTCATCACGGCGAACCGCTGTTGTGCCCCTGTTTAAGAGCTACATGCAATTTTTTTTTTGGTTATTTTTCTGGGCTGGGTTATGTTGCTTCACCCTCAAGCAACGAGCACGGATCATGGTGGGCCTCGAACATCCGACCTTTCGATTGAGAGGCGGAGACGTAACCACTTCACCACCGCTCCCCTATTTTCATTTATTGAACGCAAAAACTTCAACTTTTCACTATGCGATTCGCTTCATGAAGTAACTTGAAATATTTTAAAGTTTCATCGCTTGAATAGCTTGGTTAGAAAAACTTAAACTTTTTGCGATTCTATTCGAACTACGAATTAAATTAATAGGTTGCTTCGAAAAAATTTGTCGCACACCGATTCGGTCTTCGATATAAGTTTTTCTTAGATTGAATAACTCGCTTAAGAAAATTTTAAAGTTTTCCGTGAACTCATTACCCCGTGTAAGAACTTGGGATGATGTTTCGTTTTTTCAGCTAACCGATTCCGTCTATGAAACTTGAAATTTTTCAAATCAGTTTGCCTTTTTGCTTAAGTTGAACATCTGGATCAGAATAACAATCAACTTTTTGCGAGGTGATTGATCATTGGAGACATGCTTGCTTAGTAATTTATATGAAGTTTATGGTCACAAACAGCTTTCTTAGAAGATTTTTTGGCCTACCACAGACCACAGACATCGGCCACATGTGTGGTGGCCCAAAACTTGTGGCTGATGTGTGTGTGTGTGTGTGTGTGTGTGTGTGCGTGATGAACAACCCCCCTCACACAAATCGGGCACGCAATATATTTCAGGTATAGATCGATCGTTCACATGAGCCGAATTTTTCTCGACTCTTTAAAAACATTAACCTTCTTCTTTGATCTTTGAATAGTATTTAAGTGCTGTTCTTATGATTTTGCAGGTGAACGCCACTGACGCGGACTCTTTGGACAATGGAGTTGTGACTTACTATCTTCTCTCCCACCCAGATGTTTTCACACTTCATCCCGACTCAGGTCAGACTAGTATAAAAATGTCCCTAGGCAAACGAAGGTAGCGGTGACTGCCACATCTCCTCCCCATACTGATTTCTTAGCTGACCAATACTGAAAAATGTTCTATGGCCGACGTTGGCACCAATATACGCTTGATTTGAGGGGGAGCACAATTTTTGGCCGGCTTTTTGTTCAAAACTTATGGTTTTTATAGTGTTTTGGGAAAGCTCAAAATCTCAATTTGGTCAATATTAAACTGATTAGAAACTCTCCTCAAAACGCATTTGTATGAATTATAGGGGATATAGAGATCTCATTTGTATGTCTCATAGGAGACGCACACGATTCGTATTTTTCAGATTTTGTTATGGCGTCTTTCTAGCATCTCAAAGCAAAAATTTAGTGCATTATTAATGCTACAACAACGTTAGGAAGCGGGAGGAAGAAAAATCCAATAAGTGCTTTATACTAAACCATTTCTATCGTTTTTTTGTTTTTCCGATTTTCGAAGAAACTGAGGAACATATATGCCTGGGGTGTTTTTTT